>NC_091286.1:607879620-608027120 GCF_032444005.1 Ranitomeya imitator
GTCCTCCTGACACCTCTATATTGATCAGTCCTCCTGACACTTCTATATTGATCAGTCCTCCTGACACTTCTATATTGATCAGTCCTCCTGACACTTCTATATTGATCAGTCCTCCTGACACCTCTATATTGATCAGTCCTCCTGACATTCAATATTAATTGGTCCTCCTGACACTTCTATATTGATCAGTCCTCCTGACACCTCTATATTGATCAGTCCTCCTGACATTCTATATTGATCAGTCCTCCTGATACTTCTGTATTGATCAGTCCTCCTGATACCTCTATATTGATCAGTCCTCCTGACACTTCTATATTGATCAGTCCTCCTGACACTGCTATATTGATCAGTCCTCCTGACACTTCTATATTGATCAGTCCTCCTGACACTTCTATATTGATCAGTCCTCCTGACACCTCTATATTGATTAGTCCTCCTGACACTTCTATAATGATCAGTCCTCCTGACACCTCTATATTGATCAGTCCTCCTGACACTTCTATATTGATCAGTCCTCCTGACACTTCTATATTGATCAGTCCTCCTGACACTTCTATATTGATCAGTCCTCCTGACATTCTATATTGATCAGTCCTCCTGACACTTCTATATTGATCAGTCCTCCTGACACCTCTATATTGATCAGTCCTCCTGACATTCTATATTGATCAGTCCTCCTGACACTTCTATATTGATCAGTCCTCCTGACATTCTATATTGATCAGTCCTCCTGACACTTCTGTATTGATCAGTCCTCCTGACACTTCTATATTGATCAGTCCTCCTGACACTTCAATATTGATCAGTCCTCCTGACACTTCTATATTGATCAGTCCTCCTGACATTCTATATTGATCAGTCCTCCTGACACTTCTGTATTGATCAGTCCTCCTGACACTTCTATATTGATCAGTCCTCCTGACACTTCAATATTGATCAGTCCTCCTGACACTTCTATATTGATCAGTCCTCCTGACACTTCTATATTGATCAGTCCTCCTGACACTTCTATATTGATCAGTCCTCCTGACACTTCAATATTGATCAGTCCTCCTGACACTTCTATATTGATCAGTCATCCTGACACTTCTATATTGATCAGTCCTCCTGACACTTCAATATTGATCAGTCCTCCTGTCACTTCTATATTGATCAGTCCTCCTGACACTTCTATATTGATCAGTCCTCCTGAAACTTCTATATTGATCAGTCCTCCTGACACTTCTATATTGATCAGTCCTCCTGATACCTCTATATTGATCAGTCCTCCTGACACTTCTATATTGATCAGTCCTCCTGACACTTCTATATTGACCAGTCCTCCTGACACTTCTATATTGATCAGTACCAAGTCAGTACCAAGCAAAAAGCACAAGAAGGAGCCCTGACATGGCGTCTGGACTTCAGCAAATGACCCGGCGCAACCTGAAAAATAGGACAGCGGGGAAGATTTCACAGGGTTACATCGATTAGTTGCAGCTATATTGATCAGTCCTCCTGACACTTCTATATTGATCAGTCCTCCTGACACTTCTATATTGATCAGTCCTCCTGATACCTCTATATTGATCAGTCCTCCTGACATTCTATATTGATCAGTCCTCCTGACACCTCTATATTGATAAATCCTCCTGACACTTCTATATTGATCATTCCTCCTGACACCTCTATATTGATCAGTCCTCCTGACATTCTATATTGATCAGTCCTCCTGATACTTCTATATTGATCAGTCCTCCTGACACTTCTATATTGATCAGTCCTCCTGACACTTCTATATTGATCAGTCCTCCTGACACTTCTATATTGATCAGTCCTCCTGATACCTCTATATTGATCAGTCCTCCTGACACTTCTATATTGATCAGTCCTCCTGACACTTCTATATTGATCAGTCCTCCTGATACCTCTATATTGATCAGTCCTCCTGACACTTCTATATTGATCAGTCCTCCTGACACTTCTATATTGATCAGTCCTCCTGACACTTCTATATTGATCAGTCCTCTTGACACTTCTATATTGATCAGTCCTCCTGATACCTCTATATTGATCAGTCCTCCTGATACCTCTATATTGATCAGTCCTCCTGATACCTCTATATTGATCAGTCCTCCTGACTCTTCTATATTGATCAGTCCTCCTGACACTTCTATATTGGTCAGTCCTCCTGATACCTCTATATTGATCAGTCCTCCTGACACTTCTGTATTGATCAGTCCTCCTGACACTTCTATATTGATCAGTCCTCCTGATCTATATATATAATTGTCTAAGGGTTTTTCCATCTGTCTGTCTGTCTGTCTGTCACTCATTAACCAAAGCAACCAACAACAAACAAGACAGTACTGAACACAACACTGGAGTCCGTGTAAAGTTTGATCTTTTTTTGTGGCCTACTAATTTTCAGCTCTCTTACAAAATGGATCCTGTCTTAAAAGGGTGTCCCCTGTAAGAAAGCTTATCCCTATATGCAGAATTCATTGTTAAAAAAAAAAAAAAAATCCCCCACTAAGCTTTGCTTCCTCTCCCAGGTTCTGGTGATTGGACTCGGTTGTTTGGCTGCAGCAGTGATGTCACGTCCACATTGCTGCAGACAATCACTGAGCACAGCAGCTCTGAGTGGCTCATGCCGCCTACATGGATAGAACCGCTGAGCTCAGTAATTGGCTGATACTATGTCGATGAGATGTCACCGCAGCAGCAAAAAAAAGAGACTGGAGCTGTGGTGGAAATTCAGCACTGGATCCCGGTAGGGTTAGTAAACCATCAATTATCTGTTTTTTTTTTTACGATTAACTGTATGTGTAGGGTAAAGTGTTTTGGATTGTGACAATCCCTTTAATTATCTTTTCTGTATATCCAGCCCAATGACTGCGTCTCAGACAATCGAGGACAAGAATTGTTCTTTTAGCAGTCAGTACCAAGCAAAAAGCACAAGAGGGAGCCCTGACATGGCGTCTGGACTTCAGCAAATGACCCGGCGCAACCTGAAAAATAGGACAGCGGGGAAGATTTCACAGGGTTACATCGATTAGTTGCAGCTGTTGCACACAAATATAGTGAAAATCCTCTTCCGGACAGATGTTCCTGGCTGGGGGTGGCAGGGAATGGGCTTTGTTGCTTTAGCATTAAAACAGATTTGGATAAAATTGGTGACTTTGCCTTGTAAAGACTGTAAGCTTTAGAACTGCACTGGAATCCGTATTTATACGTAATAGATTTGATAGCACATTTGGTGTCTCTGCTTCTAGTGTTTAGGAATTTAACATGCAAACATATAATTTAGTGAATTAAGCAAAAATCTCAGACTAGAGGTAATGAGCAATTTATTAAATTTGGCAAAAATAATGTCTCGATGGCATACAATTTATGATTTTTTCTATTTTTTTGTATAATAGAAATTACACTGGATTGAGAACTGAATTTGGTGAAATAAATAAAACCTATTGTGCTTTATCTAAAATTGATGTGCCCCCTCCCTGAAAGATATCTGCTGGTTTCTTTTAGGATTTAGCTGAAACCTGTATTGGGCCGTGACTCCGTGGTTGGGTAACTATATCCACCAGGAGTCATAAATGATGTATAAGATGTATATGTGCTGAAAATTCAGGAGTAGCATATGCCAAAGACAATTGGGAGCCAAGATCTGGTATAGACGTCATCTAAGGCCGGCGTCACACTGGCGTATTGCATCCGATGCGATATGCTAATGACACTCGGCTCCTGCTCGCAGCAGAGCAGGAGCCGAGTGTCATGCGTCTGTGCTCCGATTCTCTCGCACAGGGAGGATCGGAGCACAGCTGCGGAGGAGGCGGAGAAATGAATTTCTCCATTTCCTCCATTGCTGGGGTCAGCTTATAACACACATCACTCGGATGATATCCAAGTGGTGTGCGCTGTCTCACTCGCACCCATAGGCTTATATGGGTGCGAGTGAGCCGAGAGTTTTCCTCAGTCCGAGTCAATCGCAGCATGCTGCGATTGTCTCGGACCGAGGAAAACGGCCGACAAAAAGTCGGCTGCTGGGATCTGCCCCATAGCTTAACATTGGTCCGAGTGCAATGCGATTTTTTATCGCATTGCACTCGACCGTTTAAAACACCAGTGTGACGCCGGCCTAAGACCAAGAATAGGATGGACAAGAATGCCAAGTAAAGCTCCGAAGGCTTCAAAAGCTCTTTAGCAAAATTAATTTTTTTTTCAACAAGTATGGCCTGTTCATAATTTAATTTGTGGCTTCCTTTTTTCCTATTCTTTTATTATTGAGTTGGACCTGGACCTGCACCAGTTTTTATTAGTTCAATAAACCATTTATACGTGAGTTTATAAATTCAGTAGGGTTGAGCAAAACGGATCGGACAAATTCAAAAATCGCCGACTTCTGGCAAAGTCGGGTTTCATGAAACCCGACCCGATCCTAGTATGGAATCGGCCATGAGGTCGGTGATCTGCGTCCAAAAGTCGCGTTTCGTATGACGCTTTCAGCGCCATTTTTCAGCCAATGAAGGAGGACGCAGAGTGTGGGCAGCATGATGACATAGGTCTCGGTCCCCACCATCTTAGAGAAGGGCATGACGGTGATTGGCTTGCTTTCTGCGGCGTCACAGGGGCTATAAAGGGTCATGCATGCCGACCGCCATCTTATTTCTGCCAATCTTACCATAGGGAGAGGTTGCTGCAGCTTCATCAGAAGAAGGGATATAGTTAGGGAGGGAAGATTAACCCCCAAACCGCTTGTGCTGTAGCGATTTCCACTGTCCAACACCACCTTTTCTTTGCAGGGACAGTGGAGGCTATATTTTTGTGCATCAGCTCTGTAGCTTATTAGGCTGCCTTATAAGGCTCCCTGATAGCTGCATTGCTGTTTGCACGCTGCTGTGCAAACCAACTGCTTTTTTAAAAGCAAAAATCGTGTTGCTCCTTTCTGCTCAGTTATCTTGTTTAGGCCATGTTCACACTATGCGGTTTTTACTGCGGAACCACGGAGTCACCGGACTCATAGACGCTTACAATTTGAGCAATAATAAAGCATTGACCTTTGGCCTCATGCAGCTATTCATCTATACTCTAAACAACCAGCACAATCTAGATATAATGAATAGGTATCGCATAATACATGACAGCCATAAACATAGAAGTACATATTTTGAGCTATTGGAACAGTCTCACCCAGATAGTGTGCGTTGATTTCATCTGGTCTCTCACGGACGGTTCCACACAGATGCCTCAAATCGATCCCAAAGAAATGTGGGGAAACGGGTATAACTCAGCCCCCGTACAATTAAGAACCCACCATTGGAATATAAGTGCATCAGAATTTTTATCCCGAGACCAGATGAAATCAACGCACACTATCTGGATGAGACTGTTCCAATACCTCAGCATATGTCCTTCTATGTTTATGGCTGTCATATATTATGTGATACCTATTCATTATACCTAGACTGTGCTGGTTGTTGAGAGTATAGATGAATAGCTGCATGAGGCCAAAGGTCAATGCTTTATTATTGCTCAAATTGTAAGCGTCTATGAGTCCGGTGACTCTGAAGTACATTTCAGTGGTTTTGGATACACCTATGAGGAACAGACATGTAGTCTAGGTGTACATATTATTACCATTTGTAGTTTTTGTTATTTATGTCTGTCCTGTTGTTATTGTCTATAAAGTTTTTTAAATACTATTATTAAAAGCTAAATTTTAATCAATTTGGTACCATAGCTACCTTGCTGGTTACTAATTTTTGGGATTGGTAGAATTTTTTTCTTTATTAGTTTTATGCACTGGGCCTGAGTTTTGGTTCAGTCTCCCCCCAAAAAAGTGAGATTCAAATTCTCACAAAGTGGATCTACTGCAGTCCTGTTAGTTTGTTGTATGTCAACCAGCCACTTTTTGCCACTTACATTGTGTTACACTGTGTTAGCACAGGGTACCTCATAGTATAATGAAGTGTCTCTGATGGTGGTGGTGCACAACCAACGTCAGACACACCGTTGTAATATGAGGGGCCCTGTGCCAGTACCGCCGCCCACGAGAGAGTGTTCCCCCCAGCTCGAACAGTGCTCTACCACTTGCAATACTTACCTCTTCCTGCTCCACCGCTGTGTAGTCTGTGCTGTTAAATCCTTCAATGGCACTGCCAATACAAATTTGTTGAAATGATAGATGATAGTTAAAATATACAGGGGCCCTGGCTTCCATTTAGACCAGTTAATACTTTGCGCCTACTACCACTGTCTGCTACTCAGCAGAGGAGCCCACCCCTGTACCTAGCTATGCCACCAGTTTAGTCCTGTTACAAATTTTGAACTGCATTTAGCCCACTTTAGTTTTTGGGCCTACTAACTGTGTCTGCCACTCATTACAGTTGTCCTCCACTGAACAAAGCAATGCCGCCTGTTTAGTCCTGTTACCAATTTTGAACTGCATTTAGCCTACTTTAGTTTTTGGGCCTAGTAACTGTGTCTGCCGCTCATTACAGTTGTCCTCCACTGAACAAAGCAATACCGCCTGTTTAGTCCTGTTACCAATTTTGAACTGCATTTAGCCTACTTTATTATTTGGGCCTATATCTGTGTTTCCTCCTCATCCTGCCGATTGCCCAGCCTCTGCTAGATGAGTCTGCTGGTACCTTGACCCAGACCACTACATTCCCCGTGCACGCTACACAGCCAGAATCTGACCCTGCTGAAAGTCAGGTTCCCCTTCCCGCATACTATACCACCTTACACGGGGACAAAGAGGAAGGTGCAGATGAAAGTGCAGGTTCCTTCATCAGGTAGGGGGGGTATACTCGTTGGCGACGTCACTGGCACAGGGCCCCTCATAGTACGCAAAAATGTCTCTGCCAGTGGGAGGCGCCACCCACCGTCAAACACACCGCCGTACTATGAGGGGCCCTGTGCCAGTGCCATCTAGTGGGCCCCCCTGCTTGCTCTGGATCACAGCACTTGCAATGTTGAAATACTTACCTCTCCCTGCTCCACCGCCGTGACGTATTCCGCATTTCCTGGGCCCACAAAAATCTTGAGCCAGCCCTACCCCCCCACAACTTTAGCCAAATGACCCCCTGTTTTCAATGTCTAACTATTATTATAAAGTAAATTAAGATTGACAAGCTTCAGCAATAAGAATTGATGTTTTGGCATTAAAATGGGCACTGTAGGTGTTTTCCTGTCTTCCACTCACTGTCAACTTTGATTCCCTATTGACTTGCATTGGGTTTCGTGTTTCAGTCGGCCCCTGACTTTTCGCAATAATCGGCTGATTTCACCCGATCCGACTTTTGACAAAGTCGGGTTTCGCGAAACCCGACTCGATCCGAAAAAAGTAAAAGTCGCTCAACTCTAATATTCAGTACTTTGAAAATAAGCAAACAAAAAAGCAGAACATAGGGATTTTCTTATGGGATCTAATACAATATGGGATATCATTCTTTTTTCTAATATTAGTTCTAACTTTTTTTTTTTTTAGCAAAGTGCAATCTGTGGATAAATTCACTTTTATAAAATTAAAGTCAATCAGTCAAAGTTTTTGGTTCCTGACATTCAAAAAGAATTGAAATTTCTCATTAGATAAACTGTTTGAACACAGTCTTCAAAGGTGACCACATGCACCAAATTTACCAACAAAAAAATCTTTCGATCAACAGAAGACTGTCATAACCTGGAAAAAAAGTTTCCATCCATTAGTTGTGAGTCCACAACTATGAGTAGATCAGGGAACTGGTGTTTTGGCGTTAGACTGGCTAATATCTGTGTGTTACGCTATTTATGGTTTTTTGACAATTTTTAAAATTATTTTATAAGATGTTATTTTTTCTTTGACTTTACAGTATATCAAAAGAAGATCTAAATTATTGGCCAAAATGTTGTATATATTGGATTGCAGATACACACTAGCTCTATTTCAATACAGAGTTTTTCATATCCGTTAGTCTGCAAATATCTTCTTTGGAAAATAATATATCTAAAAAGATTGTTAGTCCTTCACCTGTTGTCACTGGTGGCATATGACTGGCTTTGAATAATTGTAACCATCAACGTAGACTCAATCGTCTATGTCTGTATCAGTGAAACAATTATTCACCAGTAGGGTTGAGCGAAACGGGTCGAACATTTTCAAAAGTCGCCGACTTTTGGCTAAGTCGGGGTTTCATGAAACCCGATCCGACCCCTGTGCGGGGTCGGCCATGCGGTACGCGACTTTCGCGCCAAAGTCGCGTTTCAATGACGCGAAAAGCGCCATTTCTCAGCCAATGAAGGTAAACGCAGAGTGTGGGCAGCGTGATGACATAGGTCCTGGTCCCCACCATCTTAGAGAAGGGCATTGCAGTGATTGGCTTGCTGTCTGCGACGTCACAGGGGCTATAAAGAGGCGTTCCCGCCGACCGCCATCTTACTGCTGCTGATCTGAGCTTAGGGAGAGGTTGCTGCCGCTTTGTCAGAAGCAGGGATAGCGTTAGGCAGGGTCCATTAACCACAAAACCGCTTGTGCTGCAGCGATTTGCACTGTCCAACACCACCCTCGGTGTGCAGGGACAGTGGAAGTTTTTTTTTTTTTTTTTTTCCCCTCAGCGCTGTAGCTCATTGGGCTGCCCTAGAAGGCTCCCTGATAGCTGCATTGCTGTGTGTACGCCGCTGTGCAAACCAACTGCTTTTTTCAAAGCACAAATCCTCTTGTTCCTTCCTTTCTGCACAGCTATCTTTTTTGTTTGTCCACACTTTTTATTTCATTTGTGCATCAGTCCACTCCTTATTGCTGCCTGCCATACCTGGCTGAGATTACTGCAGGCAGGGAGATAGTAGCTGCCTGCCATACCTGGCTGAGATTACTGCAGGCAGGGAGATAGTAATTGTAGGACATTCCCTGTTTTTTTTTTTTTTGGTGGGAGATTAAGATTGGCAATTTGGCATTTCTGCTAGAGTGCCATCCCTGTGTGTGCCATCTCTCTCACATAGTGGGCCATAGAAAGCCTTTTCATTTTTCTGTATTTTTTTTTGTGGGGTGTATAAATTCTCCCTGATAAAAATACAGTGGGAGATTAATATTGGCCTTTGGGCTTGTGTGCCAGTCCTGAGTGTGCCATCTCTCTCACAAATAGTGGGCCATAGAAAGCCTATTTTATTTTTTTTTGGGTTTTATAAATTCTCCCTGAAAAAAAGGGAGATTAATATTGGCCTCTGGGCTTGTGTGCCAGTCCTGAGCGTGCCATCTGTGCCAGCCCTGAGCGTGCCATCTCTCTCACAAATAGTGGGCCATAGAAAGCCTATTTATTTTTTTTTTTGGTTTTATAAATTCTCCCTGAAAAAAAGGGAGATTAATATTGGCCTCTGGGCTTGTGTGCCAGTCCTGAGCGTGCCATCTGTGCCAGCCCTGAGCGTGCCATCTCTCTCACAAATAGTGGGCCATAGAAAGCCTATTTAATTTTTTTTTTTGTTTTATAAATTTTCCCTGAAAAAAGGGAGATTAATATTGGCCTCTGGGCTTGTGTGCCAGTTGTGAGCGTGCCATCTGTGCCAGTCCTGAGCGTGCCATCTCTCTCACAAATAGTGGGCCATAGAAAGCCTATTTAATTTTTTTTTTGGTTTTATAAATTTTCCCTGAAAAAAGGGAGATTAATATTGGCCTCTGGGCTTGTGTGCCAGTTGTGAGCGTGCCATCTGTGCCAGTCCTGAGCGTGCCATCTCTCTCACAAATAGTGGGCCATAGAAAGCCTATTTAAATATTTTTTTGGTTTTATAAATTCTCCCAGAAAAAAAGGGAGATTAATATTGGCCTCTGGGCTTCTGTGCCAGTCCTGAGCGTGCCATCTGTGCCAGTCCTGAGCGTCCCATCTCTCTCACAAATAGTGGGCCATAGAAAGCCTATTTTTTTTTTTTTTTGGGTTTTAGAAATTCTCCCTGGAAAAAAAAAGGGAGATTAATATTGCCCTTTGGGCTTGTGTGCCAGTACTAAGCGTTCCATCTCTCTCTCTCTCTCAGTCAGTGGGCCATAGAACGCCTATTTTTGGTTTTATTTGTTTTCTAAATTCTCCCTGAAAAAATCATTTTATTTTATTTGGTTTCTAAATTCTTCCTGATAAAATCATATTTTTTTTATTATTTTTTTTTCTAAAGTCTCCCTGAAAAAAAAAAAAAAAAACAGTGGGAGATTAATATTGGCCTTTCTGCTTGTGTGCCAGTCTTGACTCCTGGGTGCGTCATCTCTCAGTCAGTGGGCCATAGAACGCCTATTTTTGGTTTTATTTGTTTTCTAAATTCTCCCTGAAAAAATCATTTTATTTTATTTGGTTTCTAAATTCTTCCTGATAAAATCATATTTTTTTTATTATTTTTTTTTCTAAAGTCTCCCTGAAAAAAAAAAAAAAAAAACAACCAAAAAAAACAGTGGGAGATTAATATTGGCCTTTCTGCTTGTGTGCCAGTCTTGACTCCTGGGTGTGCCATCTCTCTCTCTCTCTCTCTCTCTCTCTCTCTCTCTCCAATTGTGGTCCATAGAAAGCCTATATTTTTTTTCCTTGATTTGGGTTCTAAAATCTACCAGAGAAAATAACTACATCAATCATTGGTAGAAAAATATTGGCCTCTGGGTTTGTGTGCCACTCCTGACTCCTGTGTGCGTCATCTCTCAGTCAGTGGGCCATAGAACGCCTATTTTTGTTTTTATTTGTTTTATAAATTCTCCCTGAAAAAATCATTTTATTTTATTTGGTTTCTAAATTCTTCCTGACAAAATCATATTTTTTTTATTATTTTTTTTTCTAAAGTCTCCCTGAAAAAAAAAAAAAAAAAACAACCAAAAAAAACAGTGGGAGATTAATATTGGCCTTTCTGCTTGTGTGCCAGTCTTGACTCCTGGGTGTGCCATCTCTCTCTCTCTCTCTCTCTCTCTCTCTCTCCAATTGTGGTCCATAGAAAGCCTATATTTTTTTTCCTTGATTTGGGTTCTAAAATCTACCAGAGAAAATAACTACATCAATCATTGGTAGAAAAATATTGGCCTCTGGGTTTGTGTGCCACTCCTGACTCCTGTGTGCGTCATCTCTCAGTCAGTGGGCCATAGAACGCCTATTTTTGTTTTTATTTGTTTTATAAATTCTCCCTGAAAAAATCATTTTATTTTATTTGGTTTCTAAATTCTTCCTGATAAAATCATATTTTTTTTATTATTTTTTTTTCTAAAGTCTCCCTGAAAAAAAAAAAAAAAAACAAACAAAAAAAACAGTGGGAGATTAATATTGGCCTTTCTGCTTGTGTGCCAGTCTTGACTCCTGGGTGTGCCATCTCTCTCTCTCTCTCTCTCTCTCTCCAATTGTGGTCCATAGAAAGCCTATATTTTTTTTCCTTGATTTGGGTTCCAAAATCTACCAGAGAAAATAACTACATCAATCATTGGTAGAAAAATATTGGCCTCTGGGCTTGTGTGCCACTCCTGACTCCTGTGTGCGTCATCTCTCAGTCAGTGGGCCATAGAACGCCTATTTTTGTTTTTATTTGTTTTATAAATTCTCCCTGAAAAAATCATTTTATTTTATTTGGTTTCTAAATTCTTCCTGATAAAATCATATTTTTTTTATTATTTTTTTTTCTAAAGTCTCCCTGAAAAAAAAAAAAAAAAAACAACCAAAAAAAACAGTGGGAGATTAATATTGGCCTTTCTGCTTGTGTGCCAGTCTTGACTCCTGGGTGTGCCATCTCTCTCTCTCTCTCTCTCTCTCTCCAATTGTGGTCCATAGAAAGCCTATATTTTTTTTCCTTGATTTGGGTTCCAAAATCTACCAGAGAAAATAACTACATCAATCATTGGTAGAAAAATATTGGCCTCTGGGCTTGTGTGCCACTCCTGACTCCTGTGTGCGTCATCTCTCAGTCAGTGGGCCATAGAACGCCTATTTTTGTTTTTATTTGTTTTATAAATTCTCCCTGAAAAAATCATTTTATTTTATTTGGTTTCTAAATTCTTCCTGATAAAATCATATTTTTTTTATTATTTTTTTTTCTAAAGTCTCCCTGAAAAAAAAAAAAAAAAAACAACCAAAAAAAACAGTGGGAGATTAATATTGGCCTTTCTGCTTGTGTGCCAGTCTTGACTCCTGGGTGTGCCATCTCTCTCTCTCTCTCTCTCTCTCTCCAATTGTGGTCCATAGAAAGCCTACATTTTTTTTCCTTGATTTGGGTTCCAAAATCTACCAGAGAAAATAACTCCATCAATCATTGGTAGAAAAATATTGGCCTCTGGGCTTGTGTGCCACTCCTGATTCCTGTGTGCGTCATCTCTCACTCAGTGGCCCATAGAAAGCATATAGTTTGTTACATTTGTTTTCTAAATTCTCCCTGCAAAAATCTATTTTTTTTTTTTGGGGGGGTTTCTAAAGTGTTCCTGAAAAAAATAAAAATAAAAAAAAAATAATAGTGTGACATTAATATTAACATTTGTGCTTCAGTGACAGTCCTGCGTGTGGGGCATCTCTCTAATTTGCAGCCACCAAAAAAAGAGTGTGTAACATTGGGCCTGATTTTCGCTGTGGTCTCACCAACCTGTAAAGGGGTAGCTAAATCATACTGAAGTTATAGGTCACCGTGTAAGTTGTGTGACTGCAACAAATAACGTTAGTTTGGTTACGTTTTTAAAACAATGAGGAAGTCTAGTGGAAGAGGTCGTGGCCGGGGGCGTTCATTGTCAGCTGGTAATGAGGGTAGTGGTAGTGGTGGAGCATCAGGTGGTCGTGGGGAAAAAAATATTGCACCTAAGTCTGGAGCTGTGGAGCCAGGTTCGTCGTCCGGCTACACAAGGCCTCGAACGCTCCCTTTTCTGGGATTAGGAAAACCGCTTTTAAAGCCGGAGCAGCAAGAGCAAGTTTTGGCTTATCTTGCTGACTCAGCCTCTAGCTCTTTTGCCTCATCTCGTGAAACTGGTAAAAGTAAAAGCAGCGCGTCGTTAGTGGATGTTCACGGTCAGGGACAAGTCACTTCCTTGTCCTCTTCAGCAAAAACAACAACAGAGAAGAATGCAGCAGGCGACACAACGGGTTACTCCATGGAGCTCTTTACACATACCGTCCCTGGCTTAGAAAGTGAAGCAGTTAACAGTCCATGCCCATTACAAATTGAATCTGACATGGAGTGCACTGACGCACAGCCACAGCCAGACTACTATGCTGGTCCTTTGACTCAGACCACAACATTGCCCTCGCAGGGTGCTGATCAAGAATCAGACCCTGATGAGACTATGTTGCCCCATCACGAACGCTATACCACCGAACGACACGGTGACACAGACGAAGTTGCGCAGGAGGTACAAGAAGAGTTATTAGATGACCCAGTTCTTGACCCCGATTGGCAGCCATTGGGGGAACAGGGTGCAGGCGGCAGCAGTTCTGAAGCAGAGGAGGAGGAGGGGCCGCAGCAGGCATCAACATCGCCACAGGTTCCATCTGCCGGGCCCGTATCTTGCCCAAAACGCGTGGCAAAGCCAAAACCTGGTGGAGGACAGCGTGGCCATCCGGTTAAAGCTCAGTCTGCAATGCCTGAAAAGGTATCCGATGCTAGAAAGAGTGCAGTCTGGCATTTTTTTAAACAACATCCAATTGATCAGCGCAAAGTCATCTGTCAAAAATGTTCTACTTCCTTAAGCAGAGGTCAGAATCTGAAAAGTCTCAATACTAGTTGCATGCATAGACATTTAACCACCATGCATTTGAAAGCTTGGACTAACTACCAAACGTCCCTTAAGGTTGTTGCACCCTCGGCCAATGAAGCTAGTCATCAACGCAACATCCCTTCCGGCAGTGTAGGACCACCATTTAGCGCACCACCTGCTGTATCTGTGCAGGTATCTTTGCCAGGCCAAAGCAGTCAGGGTCAGGGAATCACCAGTTTCGTAGTAGGAAACACTGCATCTAGGGCACCGGCGGCAACAATACCATCTCCCACCGTCTCTCAGTCTGCCATGTCCACCGGCACCCCCGCTAGTTCCACGATCTCCAGCTCTCCAGTCCAGCTCACCCTACATGAGACTATGGTTAGAAAAAGGAAATACTTAGCCTCGCATCCGCGTACACAGGGTTTGAACGCCCACATAGCTAGACTAATCTCGTTAGAGATGATGCCCTACCGGTTAGTTGAAAGCGAAGCTTTCAAAGACCTGATGGACTACGCTGTACCACGCTACGAGCTACCCAGTCGACACTTTTTTTCCAGAAAAGCCATCCCAGCCCTCCACCAGCATGTTAAAGAGCGCATCGTCCATGCACTCAGGCAATCTGTGAGCACAAAGGTGCACCTGACAACAGATGCATGGACCAGTAGGCATGGCCAGGGACGTTACGTGTCCATCACGGCACACTGGGTAAATGTGGTGGATTCAGGGTCCACAGGGGACAGCAAGTTTGGGACAGTTCTGCCTAGCCCACGGTCTAGTAAACAGTTGTCTGTAGCCGTTCGCACCCCCTCCTCCTCCTCCTCCTCCTCCTCGTCCTCCTGCAGAAGCAAGAGCTCGTCCACAGACCGCAGTCGCACAAACACTCCATCCGCACCTGCCACTGTTGCACACCAGGTCTCCCATTATGGGGCAGCTACTGGCATACGTCAGCAGGCTGTATTGGCTATGAAGTGTTTGGGCGACAATAGACACACCGCGGAAGTTCTGTCCGAGTTCTTGCAGCAAGAAACGCAGTCGTGGCTGGGCACTGTAGATCTTGAGGCAGGCAAGGTAGTGAGTGATAACGGAAGGAATTTCATGGCTGCCATCTCCCTTTCCCAACTGAAACACATTCCTTGCCTGGCTCACACCTTAAACCTGGTGGTGCAGTGCTTCCTGAAAAGTTATCCGGGGTTATCCGACCTGCTCCTCAAAGTGCGTGGACTTTGCGCACATATCCGCCGTTCGCCTGTACACTCCAGCCGTATGCAGACCTATCAGCGTTCTTTGAACCTTCCCCAGCATCGCCTAATCATAGACGTTGCAACAAGGTGGAACTCAACACTGCACATGCTTCAGAGACTGTGCGAACAGAGGCGGGCTGTTATGTTTTTGTGGGAGGATACACATACACGGGCAGGCAGTAGGATGGCAGACATGGAGTTGTCAGGTGTGCAGTGGTCGAAGATTCAAGACATGTGTCAAGTCCTTCAGTGTTTTGAGGAATGCACACGGCTGGTTAGTGCAGACAACGCCATAATAAGCATGAGCATCCCCCTAATGCGTCTGCTGATGCAAAGTTTGACGCACATAAAGGATCAGGCGTCTGCACCAGAGGAAGAGGAAAGCCTTGATGACAGTCAGCGATTGTCTGGTCAGGGCAGTGTACATGACGAGGTACCGGGCGAAGAGGAGGTGGAGGATGAGGAGGATGATGGGGATGAGTATATTTTTAATGAGGAAGCTTTCCCGGGGGCACGGGAAATTGGTGGCGTGGCAAGGCCGGGTTCTGGTTTTTTGAGGGACACAAGTGACGTAGATTTGCCTGCAACTGCCCCTCAACCAAGCACAACCGCAGATTTGACAACGGGAACTTTGGCCCACATGGCGGATTATGCCTTGCGTATCCTCAAAAGGGACACACGCATTACAAAAATGATGAACGATGACGATTACTGGTTGGCCTGCCTCCTTGATCCTCGCTATAAAGGCAAATTGCAAAATATTATGCCACATGAGAACTTGGAACTAATATTAGCAACAAAACAATCAACTCTTGTTGACCGTTTGCTTCTGGCATTCCCTGCACACAGCGCCCGTGATCGTTCTCACACGAGCTCCAGGGGCCAGCAGACCAGAGGTGTTAGAGGGGCAGAAATCAGAAGTGGCGTTGGCCAGAGGGGTTTTCTGACCAGGTTGTGGAGTGATTTTTCTATGACCGCAGACAGGACAGGTACTGCAGCATCAATTCAAAGTGACAGGAGACAACATTTGTCCAGTATGGTTACAAACTATTTTTCATCCCTTATCGACGTTCTCCCTCAACCGTCATTCCCATTTGATTACTGGGCATCCAAATTAGACACCTGGCCAGAATTGGCAGAATATGCATTGCAGGAGCTTGCTTGCCCGGCAGCTAGTGTCCTATCAGAAAGAGTATTCAGTGCTGCAGGTTCAATACTAACAGAAAAAAGGACTCGTCTGGCTACCCAAAATGTAGATGATCTAACCTTCATTAAAATGAACCACAACTGGATTTCAAAATCTTTTGCCCCACCCTGCCCGGCTGACACCTAGCTTTCCTATGAAAAGGTCTTGCCTGTGGACTATTCTGAATGACTTTTCCAATCTCGTAATTTTCTTCACCTGATTGTCCAGCATACGACATGTTTCCACCTCACGAAATGGCCAAACTCCCCACACGGGGCCGTGCTATCGCCACTTTGCGCTTGGACCCTTGAGAGTGCTGTTTGTCTGAAGAGGTGGGTGTGGCCGCTTTTGGTCGACGGCACTGCCACTGGGTCCCTCATAGTACAATAAAGTGTCTCTGGCGGTGGTGGTGCGCACCCAACGTCAGACACACCGTTGTAATATGAGGGGCCCTGTGCCTGTACCGCCGGCCACAAGACAGTTCCCCCCCCCAGCTCAAACAGTGCTCTACCACTAGCAAAATTATCTCTCACAGCTTCACCAATGTGTAGTCTAGGCGCTGACATCCTTCAATGCCTGGCACTGACAATACCATTGTTTTGACATTTTTGTTATGTTAGGCCTTCGAAGCCTGTCTGCGGTCCCTTCTTTCTACAACTACTACACTGACCAGGCCACTGCTGGCCGTGTTACCCTGGAACCAATTTAAAAGTGCCTACAGTCAGCCCAATTTTGTTATGTTAGGCCTTCGAAGCCTGTCTGCGGTCACTCCTTCCACTAGACTTCCACTGACCAGACCACTGCTGCCCGTGTACCCCTGCAACCAATTTAAAAGTGCCTACAGCCAGCCCAAGTTTGTTATGTTAGGCCTTGGAAGCCTGTCTGCGGTCACTCCTTCCACTAGACTTCCACTGACCAGACCACTGCTGCCCGTGTACCCCTGGAACCAATTTAAAAGTGCCTACAGCCAGCCCAAGTTTGTTATGTTAGGCCTTGGAAGCCTGTCTGCGGTCACTCCTTCCACTAGACTTCCACTGACCAGACCACTGCTGCCCGTGTACCCCTGGAACCAATTTAAAAGTGCCTACAGCCAGCCCAAGTTTGTTATGTTAGGCCTTCGAAGCCTGTCTGCGGTCACTCCTTCCACTAGACTTCCACAGACCAGACCACTGCTGCCCGTGTACCCCTGGAACCAATTTAAAAGTGCCTACAGCCAGCCCAAGTTTGTTATGTTAGGCCTTGGAAGCCTGTCTGCGGTCACTCCTTCCACTAGACTTCCACTGACCAGACCACTGCTGCCCGTGTACCCCTGGAACCAATTTAAAAGTGCCTACAGCCAGCCCAAGTTTGTTATGTTAGGCCTTCGAAGCCTGTCTGCGGTCACTCCTTCCACTAGACTTCCACTGACCAGACCACTGCTGCCCGTGTACCCCTGCAACCAATTTAAAAGTGCCTACAGCCAGCCCAAGTTTGTTATGTTAGGCCTTGGAAGCCTGTCTGCGGTCACTCCTTCCACTAGACTTCCACTGACCAGACCACTGCTGCCCGTGTACCCCTGGAACCAATTTAAAAGTGGCTACAGCCAGCCCAAGTTTGTTATGTTAGGCCTTGGAAGCCTGTCTGCGGTCACTCCTTCCACTAGACTTCCACTGACCAGACCACTGCAGCCCGTGTACCCCTGGAACCAATTTAAAAGTGCCTACAGCCAGCCCAAGTTTGTTATGTTAGGCCTTCGAAGCCTGTCTGCGGTCACTCCTTCCACTAGACTTCCACAGACCAGACCACTGCTGCCCGTGTACCCCTGGAAGCAATTTAAAAGTGCCTACAGCCAGCCCAAGTTTGTTATGTTAGGCCTTGGAAGCCTGTCTGCGGTCACTCCTTCCACTAGACTTCCACTGACCAGACCACTGCTGCCCGTGTACCCCTGGAACCAATTTAAAAGTGCCTACAGCCAGCCCAAGTTTGTTATGTTAGGCCTTGGAAGCCTGTCTGCGGTCACTCCTTCCACTAGACTTCCACTGACCATACACTGCTGCCCATGTACCCCTGGAACAAATTTAAAAGTGCCTACAGCCAGCCCAAGTTTGTTATGTTAGGCCTTCGAAGCCTGTCTGCGTCCCGTTCTTTCAACTACAACTACACTGACCAGGCCACTGATGGCCGTGTTCCCCTGGAACCAATTTTAACTTGCCTACAGCCAGCCCAATGTTAGGCCTTTGATGCCTGTCTGCCGTCACTCCTTCCACTAGGCCTCCACTGACCTGTCTATTGCTGCCCGTGTACCCCTTGAACCAACATCATTAAATATAAAAAAAATTAATTTGATTATAAAAAATAAGATCGTGTTGAGATCTCAAATGCAGACATTTTAACAATCAAAACAAACACACAACAAATATCTGGAACTGTACTACAAAGGTCCAACAGCTACAATTTCTTTCTCCTGCAAGAAGTTAACTGAAAGTTTTTTGGAGTTGTTAACACAGATATGGCATCCACCGAGTGTTGTCCTGTCGCGTCTCCTTTAAATTATTTCCAATAAGATGTTAAACTATTAATTTAATAAAATCAATAATTAAAAAAATAATTGAGTAAGTCAAAAGCACATTGCAAATAAACATTAATTACAAATCAAGAAGCATGGCGCGTCCGAGGGTGAGTAGATACCGAATAAGAATATAATCACCCTCGGACGCGCAATGCTTATTTACAACAGCCTTCCTTCCTAAGAATCAGCCCTTCCGTGGTGTAGAGAGAGGTTGTGTTACACTCCAAGGTGTTCCCCAGGTTGCCTTTCCTGAGCTTCGATCTTCCGGCTCTCGTTTAGTAGCTGTTGGAAACTACGCTGCATTAGGCCTACTAATTGTGTATGGGTGAAACAGTGGCGCATCTGCGGTCCCTCCTTCCACTAGGCCTCCACTGACCTGTCTACTGCGGCCCGTGTACCCCTTGAACCAACCTAATAAAATATTTAAAAAATTAATTTGATTATAAAAAATAAGATCGTGTTGAGATCTCAAATGCAGACATTTTAACAATCAAAACAAACACACAACAAATATCTGGAACTGTACTACAAAGGTCCAACAGCTACAATTTCTTTCTCCTGCAAGAAGTTAACTGAAAGTTTTTTGGAGTTGTTAACACAGATATGGCATCCACCGAGTGTTGTCCTGTCGCGTCTCCTTTAAATTATTTCCAATAAGATGTTAAACTATTAATTTAATAAAATCAATAATTAAAAAAATAATTGAGTAAGTCAAAAGCACATTGCAAATAAACATTAATTACAAATCAAGAAGCATGGCGCGTCCGAGGGTGAGTAGATACCGAATAAGAATATAATCACCCTCGGACGCGCAATGCTTATTTACAACAGCCTTCCTTCCTAAGAATCAGCCCTTCCGTGGTGTAGAGAGAGGTTGTGTTACACTCCAAGGTGTTCCCCAGGTTGCCTTTCCTGAGCTTCGATCTTCCGGCTCTCGTTTAGTAGCTGTTGGAAACTACGCTGCATTAGGCCTACTAATTGTGTATGGGTGAAACAGTGGCGCATCTGCGGTCCCTCCTTCCACTAGGCCTCCACTGACCTGTCTACTGCGGCCCGTGTACCCCTTGAACCAACCTAATAAAATATTTAAAAAATTAATTTGATTATAAAAAATAAGATCGTGTTGAGATCTCAAATGCAGACATTTTAACAATCAAAACAAACACACAACAAATATCTGGAACTGTACTACAAAGGTCCAACAGCTACAATTTCTTTCTCCTGCAAGAAGTTAACTGAAAGTTTTTTGGAGTTGTTAACACAGATATGGCATCCACCGAGTGTTGTCCTGTCGCGTCTCCTTTAAATTATTTCCAATAAGATGTTAAACTATTAATTTAATAAAATCAATAATTAAAAAAATAATTGAGTAAGTCAAAAGCACATTGCAAATAAACATTAATTACAAATCAAGAAGCATGGCGCGTCCGAGGGTGAGTAGATACCGAATAAGAATATAATCACCCTCGGACGCGCAATGCTTATTTACAACAGCCTTCCTTCCTAAGAATCAGCCCTTCCGTGGTGTAGAGAGAGGTTGTGTTACACTCCAAGGTGTTCCCCAGGTTGCCTTTCCTGAGCTTCGATCTTCCGGCTCTCGTTTAGTAGCTGTTGGAAACTACGCTGCATTAGGCCTACTAATTGTGTATGGGTGAAACAGTGGCGCATCTGCGGTCCCTCCTTCCACTAGGCCTCCACTGACCTGTCTACTGCGGCCCGTGTACCCCTTGAACCAACCTAATAAAATATTTAAAAAATTAATTTGATTATAAAAAATAAGATCGTGTTGAGATCTCAAATGCAGACATTTTAACAATCAAAACAAACACACAACAAATATCTGGAACTGTACTACAAAGGTCCAACAGCTACAATTTCTTTCTCCTGCAAGAAGTTAACTGAAAGTTTTTTGGAGTTGTTAACACAGATATGGCATCCACCGAGTGTTGTCCTGTCGCGTCTCCTTTAAATTATTTCCAATAAGATGTTAAACTATTAATTTAATAAAATCAATAATTAAAAAAATAATTGAGTAAGTCAAAAGCACATTGCAAATAAACATTAATTACAAATCAAGAAGCATGGCGCGTCCGAGGGTGAGTAGATACCGAATAAGAATATAATCACCCTCGGACGCGCAATGCTTATTTACAACAGCCTTCCTTCCTAAGAATCAGCCCTTCCGTGGTGTAGAGAGAGGTTGTGTTACACTCCAAGGTGTTCCCCAGGTTGCCTTTCCTGAGCTTCGATCTTCCGGCTCTCGTTTAGTAGCTGTTGGAAACTACGCTGCATTAGGCCTACTAATTGTGTATGGGTGAAACAGTGGCGCATCTGCGGTCCCTCCTTCCACTAGGCCTCCACTGACCTGTCTACTGCGGCCCGTGTACCCCTTGAACCAACCTAATAAAATATTTAAAAAATTAATTTGATTATAAAAAATAAGATCGTGTTGAGATCTCAAATGCAGACATTTTAACAATCAAAACAAACACACAACAAATATCTGGAACTGTACTACAAAGGTCCAACAGCTACAATTTCTTTCTCCTGCAAGAAGTTAACTGAAAGTTTTTTGGAGTTGTTAACACAGATATGGCATCCACCGAGTGTTGTCCTGTCGCGTCTCCTTTAAATTATTTCCAATAAGATGTTAAACTATTAATTTAATAAAATCAATAATTAAAAAAATAATTGAGTAAGTCAAAAGCACATTGCAAATAAACATTAATTACAAATCAAGAAGCATGGCGCGTCCGAGGGTGAGTAGATACCGAATAAGAATATAATCACCCTCGGACGCGCAATGCTTATTTACAACAGCCTTCCTTCCTAAGAATCAGCCCTTTCGTGGTGTAGAGAGAGGTTGTGTTACACTCCAAGGTGTTCCCCGGGTTGCCTTTCATGAGCTTCTATCTTCCGGCTCTCGTTTAGTAGTTGGTGGAAAAGTACACAGCATTAGGCCTACAAAATGGGTATGGGGTGGAGAGAGATGGTGTGTTACACTCCAAGGTGTTCCCCAGGTTGCCTTTCCTGAGCTTCGATCTTCATGCTCTCGTTTAGTAGGTGTCGGAAAGTAGGCTGCATTAGGCCTACAAATTGGGTATGGGGTGGAGAGAGATGGTGTGTTACACTCCAAGGTGTTCCCCAGGTTTCCTTGCCATTGCTTCGGTCTTCCGACTCTCGTTTAGTAGTTGTAGAAAAGTACACAGCATTAGGCCTACAAAATGGGTATGGGGTGGAGAGAGATGGTGTGTTACACTCCAAGGTGTTCCCCAGGTTGCCTTTCCTGAGCTTCGATCTTCATGCTCTCGTTTAGTAGGTGTCGGAAAGTAGGCTGCATTAGGCCTAAAAAATGGGGAATGGGGTGGAGAGAGATGGTGTGTTACACTCCAAGGTGTTCCCCAGGTTTCCTTGCCATTGCTTCGGTCTTCCGACTCTCGTTTAGTAGTTGTAGAAAAGTACACTGCATTAGGCCTAAAAAATGGGTATGGGGTGGAGAGAGATGGTGTGTTACACTCCAAGGTGTTCCCCAGGTTGCCTTTCCTGAGCTTCGATCTTCATGCTCTCGTTTAGTAGGTGTCGGAAAGTAGGCTGCATTAGGCCTAAAAATTGGGTATGGGGTGGAGAGAGATGGTGTGTTACACTCCAAGGTGTTCCCCAGGTTTCCTTGCCATTGCTTCGGTCTTCCGACTCTCGTTTAGTAGTTGTAGAAAAGTACACAGCATTAGGCCTACAAAATGGGTATGGGGTGGAGAGAGATGGTGTGTTACACTCCAAGGTGTTCCCCAGGTTGCCTTTCCTGAGCTTCTATCTTCAGGCTCTCATTAAATTGTGGTTAAATGGAACAACTGCATTTGGCGTACTAGTTGGTTTGGGGCCTACTATCGGTGTCTGCCACTCCTTGCTGTTCTCCTGGTTTCCTGTCCTGAAATACCATTTTCAGCCTCTCGTTAAGTAGTTGTTAATGTTAGACTGCATTTGGCCTACTAGTTGGGTTGGGGCCTACTATCGGTGTCTGCCACTCCTTGCTGTTCTCCTCCACTGAACAAAGCTGTGCCGCCTGTTTACTACGGTTGCCAATTTTGAACTGCATTTCGACTACTTACTGATTTGGCCCTACTCTCTGTGTCAGCCTCTCATTCCAGTTGTCCTCCACTGCAATGCCCCCTGGTTATTCCTGTGTTACCAATTTTGAACTGCATTTAGCCCACTTTCTTCTTTGGGCCTATATCTGTGTTTCCACTTCATCGTGCCCATTGCCCAGCCAGTGATAGATGAGTCTGCTGGTACATTGACCCATAACGCAACATTCCCCGTGCACACTACACAACAACATTGTGACCCTGCTGAAAGTCAGGTTGCTCTTCCCGCATACCATACCACCTTACACGGGGACAAAGAGGAAGGTGCAGATGAAAGTGCAGGTTCCTTCATCAGGTGGGGGGAGGAATACTAGTTGGCGACGTCACTGGCACAGGGCCTCTCATAGTACGCAAAAGTGTTGCTGCCGGTGGGAGGCGCCCCCGCCGTGCAAACACACCGCTGTACTTTGAGGGGCCCTGTGCCAGTGCCAATGCCAACGAGTGGGCCCCCCCTGCTTGCTCAGGTTCACAGCACTTGCAAAGTTGAAATACTTACCTCTCCCTGCTCCACTGCCGTGACGTGGTCCAGATTTCCTGGGCCCACTAATTACTTGAACCAGCCCTACCCCCCACAACTTTAGCCAAATGACCCCCAATTTCAAATGCCTTCCAATTATTATAAGGTAAATTACGCTTGACAAGCTTCATTAAGAAGAATGGATGGTTTTGACATTAAAATGGGCACTCTAGGTGTTTTCCTGGCCCCCACTCACTGCCGACTATGCTGCCCCATTGACTTGCATTGGGTTTCGTGTTTCGGTCGATCCCGACTTTACGTCATAATCGGCCGATTTCACTCGACCCGACTTTGGACATAGTCGGGTTTCGCAAAACCCGGCTCGACTCTAAAAAGGTCAAGGTCGCTCAACTCTATTCACCAGATGATTGTTGTCCATCTGTTGTTCAATCATCTGCCTCTATTTAATGTGTATGGTCAAATTAAATATGTTCTACATCTGAGTCTTCAGAGGCAACACATATTGCACAATATCACTCATAAGGAAGATATCTGGCCACTCCAGGAAGCTAATGTATTGTTATAATATATTGATATCTACATAAAGCGGACCATGAACATGAACATAATCCAATCCTGCAATTTTCGAAAAAAAATGGCCGATCCCTGACTCCCAAAAAAGTAGATGCGGAGAATCGGTCAGTTTGATTTCAATACGCACCATCAATTTGTTGATGAGAAGGGTTAGCCATCATCAGAGGTCCCTACCAGTGACTTTAGCCCCATCTAGAGCACATGCAGTTGAAACATCTATATAGAACATTTTGGTGACCATTTTTGCAAGATAAATTTGCATTTTTTTCTTAAAAAACAAAACAAATATAAGCTAAATGAATTAAGAAAGCGTAGCCTAATAAGGGAATATCTTATAAGTCTTCGGGATGCTGTGATGAATGATCTGTTAAAAAATGTATGTGGGTTTTGGAGAATTTTTAGAAAGATATCATTACAAACACAAATGAGTGGATCAATTCGCAGGACTTTGGTAGAGCGTCCAGGTCAGTGGTACTTGGCTCCTAGATAGGAGGCCTTTGAATCTGTTACCATTGACGTACCCGGTGCAACATTTAATTAGCCAAGGCTGGTTCAAAGTCATATGTTTATTACATCATACAGACGAGATTGCTTCCAAATCAAATGCCATAACGGTGATGCCGTTAGGTAAGAGATTAGCGGGACTCTCATCTAGCCACCATGTACCACTAAACTGGATGCTGGAATAAAGTTCTGGCAATCGATAAGCTCATCTCTAATTACAAATTGTAATTGATGAAGATTTGTACTTGATCCAGGAGAAAATTTTTATTGACATTTTTATGGTCAGAAATAATTTTTTTCTTCTTGGTTTCTAGGTCATAAGGTTTGTTTTTGCCTTCTTCGGAATCAATATGGCATAAAAATAGGATGACCTTGATGGACTTATGTGATTTTTCACCCTCACTAAACATGTTGTTATTATTATAACTAAATAACGGAAATGTATTTTTCCACAATGAAATAAAATACCATTCGTATCAAAGGCTGAGTTTTTATCCTTTAATCTCAACATGCATTACCCAACATTCTGTCCATAAAACACTGCAAACACACATCATGAAGCCCTACATTTTGCACGCGTGTAAAATAAAAGCTATACATTTCATTTAGAACTCATTTTCCTAGTGCTGTGGAATTTTTGTCTTTGATTGTTGTATGTCTTAATCATCTCTATGTAGCCAGGTTTACAAGTGTTTACAGAAAACAATCTTCTGAGCAAACGTATCCTTTAAAGATTAACCTGTGATTCCCACTGTTTACAGTATTTAAAAGGGATCAGTCAGACGGATCCACAGCTGCCTTCCTGCTACACCTTCGACATTATGTTATAAATACTGCTAGTAACTCTTATCTATTAAATTACATGCATTACAATATTAGAAGGCCACATTTTCCAATTAATTCTGTCAACAATACATACAGTACAGACAGTGCTGTGCAAAAGTTTTCGGCAGGTGTAAAAAAAATACTGCAAATTACAAATGCTTTCTAAAATAGAAAGCTTGTTTTAATACATTAATAAAATGCAAGGTGAATGAACTGAAAAACACAAATCTAAATCAAATCAATATTTGGAGTGACCGTCCATTGCCTTTAAAACAGTATCACTTCTTCTAGATATACTCGCAAAAAGTCAAGGATTTTGAAGGATAATAGTCAGATGCATACTTGAGAACTATACCAAATAGGTGATAATTATCAAGTTCATATGTAGGTTGAAACACAGTAAATAATTAAAACAGAAACAGGAGGGTAGGAAGTGCAAAATTGGGTGAGGAACAGCTGAACTCTGCTACAAAGATGAGGTTGTGGAAGACAGGTTCAGGTTACGGTGATCTAATATGGCAAGACTGAACACAGCTACAAAACACAAGGTAGTTATACTGCATCAACAAGGTCTCTTCTAGGCAAAGATTTCAAGACTGGGGTTTGAAGATGTGCTGTTAAAAACTTTTAGAGAAACAGCAATAAACGGGCAACATTAAGGACTATAGACACAGTGGTTGACCAAGGAAGCTTAATTCAGCAGATGAAAGACATCATGCTTATTTCCATTCGAAATCGGAAGATGTCCAGCAGTGCCATCAGCTCAGAACTGGAAGCAAACAGTGGGACCAAGCTAGACCCATCTACTGTTTGAGGAAATGTTGCCAGAAATTGTTTTCATGGAATTATTCTGTCTAAAAAGCCATACCTTACATATGGACACAAGGCCACGCAACTCAACTGTACACAAAAAAATGGAAACTGAGGTGCAGAAAAATGGAAGGAGGTGCTCTGGACTAAAGAATCAAAATTTTAAGCATTTGGCTTAACAAAAGGCAGTTTGCCTTTGGGAGAGCTACAGAGTGGTGCAATAATGAGTGTCTGCAGGCAGTATTGAAGCAAGTGCTGAAGGTTCCTTGCAAGTCTGGGGTCGCAATTTAGCCGATGGAGATGGGGACTAGGTCAGAACAAAAGGTATCTTCAATGCTAAGAATTACAGGAAGATAGCTATCCATCATGCAATGGTTGGCATCTGATTCGCTCCAGATTTATTCTGCAGCAGAACAATGATCCCAAGCATATAGTCATGTCGTCAGCGTAAAGTGGAACAAGGAGTCTGGGAAATGATATTATGGCCCCCACAGATCTCAATATCATGAAGTCTGTCTGTGATTCCTTGAAGAGACAGAAGGATTTGAGCAAACCTACATTCACATAAAATCTGTGGTAAGTTCTCCAACATGCTTGAACCAACCTTACTACTAAGTCTTTTCAAAAACTGTGTGCAACAAGAATTAATGCTGCTTTGTAGCAATACAAACATTAATTTGATTTAGATTTCTCTTTTGTTTGTTCATATTTCATTTTGCTTATTGATTAAAACAAACAATTAACACTTCTATTTTTTTTATAATTTTTTTACTTTGGAGCATTTTTTCCGGACCTGCCTATGTATATGCATATTCTTTAAAGTCAAAAGTACTAGGACACACTTTTTAAACAATTACCGTAATTCCTATTACCACAGGTATATAAAATCCTGCCCCTAGCCATGCGGTTTGCCTTTGCTAATATTTGTGAAAGAATGGGTCAATCTACAGAGCTCACTGAATACAAAATGGGTCCTGTAATAAGATGCCACTGCTGTAACATGTCAGTTCATGAAATTTGCTCCCTCGTAATTATTTCATGATCACCTGTGAGTGGTATTATTCAAAAGTAGACGCATTTAGCAACAACAGCACATCAACTAAGAAATGGAGACCACATAAACTTACAGAGCAGGGTCGTGGAGTGGTGAGGCGCATAGTGGATGAAAGTCTAAATATCGTCTGAGATTAACATTAACAAAAATTGTGCCCCCGGAGCTTCAATCCATGGTGGAACAGCTACATGCAAACCTCACATCACCAGGTACTTTGCCAAGTGTCAGATGTAGGAGTGTACAGCAGTCACTATTCAACTTTGGAGCAGTGGAAATGTGTTCTGTGGAGAGACTAATCACACTATTCCATCTGGCAACTGATGGGTGAGTCTAAGTTTGGTGAAGGTTAGAACGCTACCTACCAGACTGCATAGTGCCCACAGTTGAAGAGGAATAGTCATTTTGCTTTTCAGGGTTCGTCGTACTCCATTTACTGCAGCTCTAGTGAAAGGAAATCGTAATGCTTCAGCATAGAAGACATCTTGGACAATTCCACTGGATGTTTCCAACTCAGTGGGAACAATTTCCGGGAGGCCCTTTTCTGTTCCATCATTACTGTGCCCCAATGCACAAAGTTTCATAAAGGCATTTGTTGGTCGATTTTGTTATAGAAGAACTCAACTCTCAACTAACCTCATCCTCAGTGAACACCTTTGGGATGAACTAGAGCATATGATTATGATTCCGTCAGTCTAGTCCAAGATCAGTGTCTGACCTCAGACACACACCAAAATCATGCAACTCCATGTTAATAACTATGGAGTTACAATGAAATATAAAAAAAAACTCCTGCAGGTACAATGCGTAGGTGGTGTTCCAATATTTTTGACCATGTGGTGGGTACAAGGTAGCAGAACTGAATTTGAGAATTAATTTCTCTTTATGCTCTGTCATAACAGAGCTCCAATAAATAATATACAAGTGATTATAAGAGAAGAGGAGTTAAAGGGATTCTACTATACCTTCACCAAACTCTCTTCCATGTAACCTTTTTAAGAATATAGACATCATAAAATGGAACAAAGTAGCAGGAAAAGCAGATCCTAATCTGCAATACCCTGCGCGACTACTTGTCTTCCATTTACTTTGCTGTATTACATAGCTTTTCCTAATATTAATAGAATATCGATGACTACTTTCTGAGATGGGATGGGCCGCTTGAGACAAACTTTTAGAGTAAAGCTCCGTCTCTTAGTAATTTTATAAATATATAATAATAATAAATGAGTGAAGATATGCTACCCTTGTCTGTACACAGAGAACCAAATATATTGTGACAAATACTGCTCATATAGTAGTGTGGCGGGACAACTCCTGCAAAGAGGCCTACCGGAGGATTCACCTGTTTCCCTTTGGGACAGTCCGAGCATAAAGTGAGTCTGTCAGCAGGATTTAATCTCCCAAAATATATTAACATGTTTTTGATAAGTCCAGCAATATTTTTACATGGCCAGTTTGTTCTGACATTAATGAGAAATTAGCATTGCTAAGCGAATGAGTCTGAAGAACAATTTGCAAATTTGAAGCATCTGCCGCGTCTGTTATACACCCGGTCCAGCGACTAGTGTTGAGCATTCCGATACCGCAAGTATCGGGTATCGGCCGATACTTGCGGTATCGGAATTCCGATACCGAGATCCGATATTTTTGTGGTATCGGGTATCGGTATCGGAGGTGTAAAATAAAGAATTAAAATAAAAAATATTGTTATATTCACCTCTCCGGCGGCCCCTGGAACATCACTGCGAGTCACCGGCGTCCGGCAGGCTTCTTTGTTCAAAATGAGCGCCTTTAGGACCTGCGGAATGACGTCGCGGCTTCTGATTGGTCGCGTGCCGCCCATGTGACCGCCACGCGACCAATCAGAAGCCGCGACATCATTCCTCAGATAAATTCCTAGAATGAGCGCCTTTAGGACCTGTGGAATGACGTCGCGGCTTCTGATTGGTCGCGTGGCGGTCACATGGGCGGCACGCGACCAATCAGAAGCCGCGACGTCATTCCGCAGGTCCTAAAGGCGCTCATTTTGAACAAAGAAGCCTGCTGGACGCCGGTTCCTCGCGGTGATGTTCCAGGGGCCGCCGGAGAGGTGAATATAACAATATTTTTTATTTTAATTCTTTATTTTGGGTTAGTAACTGGCTTAGTGATAGAAAGCAGAGGGTGGTTATAAATGGTATAGTCTCTAACTGGGTCGCTGTGACCAGTGGGGTACCGCAGGGGTCAGTATTGGGACCTGTTCTCTTCAACATATTCATTAATGATCTGGTAGAAGGTTTACACAGTAAAATATCGATATTTGCAGATGATACAAAACTATGTAAAGCAGTTAATACAAGAGAAGATAGTATTCTGCTACAGATGGATCTGGATAAGTTGGAAACTTGGGCTGAAAGGTGGCAGATGAGGTTTAACAATGATAAATGTAAGGTTATACACATGGGAAGAGGGAATCAATATCACCATTACACACTGAACGGGAAACCACTGGGTAAATCTGACAGGGAGAAGGACTTGGGGATCCTAGTTAATGATAAACTTACCTGGAGCAGCCAGTGCCAGGCAGCAGCTGCCAAGGCAAACAGGATCATGGGGTGCATTAAAAGAGGTCTGGATACACATGATGAGAGCATTATACTGCCTCTGTACAAATCCCTAGTTAGACCGCACATGGAGTACTGTGTCAAGTTTTGGGCACCGGTGCTCAGGAAGGATATAATGGAACTAGAGAGAGTACAAAGGAGGGCAACAAAATTAATAAAGGGGATGGGAGAACTACAATACCCAGATAGATTAGCGAAATTAGGATTATTTAGTCTAGAAAAAAGACGACTGAGGGGCGATCTAATAACCATGTATAAGTATATAAGGGGACAATACAAATATCTCGCTGAGGATCTGTTTATACCAAGGAAGGTGACGGGCACAAGGGGGCATTCTTTGCGTCTGGAGGAGAGAAGGTTTTTCCACCAACATAGAAGAGGATTCTTTACTGTTAGGGCAGTGAGAATCTGGAATTGCTTGCCTGAGGAGGTGGTGATGGCGAACTCAGTCGAGGGGTTCAAGAGAGGCCTGGATGTCTTCCTGGAGCAGAACAATATTGTATCATACAATTATTAGGTTCTGTAGAAGGACGTAGATCTGGGGATTTATTATGATGGAATATAGGCTGAACTGGATGGACAAATGTCTTTTTTCGGCCTTACTAACTATGTTACTATGTTACTATGTTATTTTACACCTCACTATGGATCCCAGGACCTGAAGGAGAGTTTCCTCTCCTTCAGACCCTGGGATCCATCAGGATACCTTCCGATACCTGATGTCCCATTGACTTGTATTGGTATCGGATATCGGTATCGGCGATATCCGATACTTTTCGGGTATCGGCCGATACTATCCGATACCGATACTTTCAAGTATCGGACGGTATCACTCAACACTACCAGCGACACCTCCTTCTGCTTGACTAAAAGCTTATATGCTGATTTCAGGGGCAGGAATTATCCATCAAGCAGGAGGAGGCAGTGCTGGGTGGGGAATAGAGCTGGAGTGACAGAGGCTACAGATCTACTATAGTCCTTCAGCCTCATTTGCATATCTATTCCAATGCTGATTTCTCAGTAATGTACGAACGGATTGGGGATGTAAAGTTATTGCTGAACTTGTCTTTGAAAGAGCTACATGCATATATAAATAGCTTGGTATGTGCAAAGTACCTGAGCATTTGAAGTACTGTCTGCTTGTCAGGTGGACCAAGCTGAACAAGGAAAGTGATGGTGAGTCCGTGTAGGAGGTCTAAAATGGAAACAAAGAAAATGATTTGGTTACGAACATTCACTGATAGAAGGCATTTTCTATTACAGTAAAATAATGTTTTATATGTGATTAGAAAAACATGGCTCCTTTCTTTTAACCACACTTTCACATCTGCTCAAAGCTTGTGTGTGCTCCATTGAATTTTGTAAAGTTGAGCTGCAATACCAGGCAGAGCCCTTAGACTTGATGTCATGCAGTTTGGGAGACAAAGCAGACATGTTTTTCTAATCCAAGACAACCCCTACTTCATAACATCCACATTAGTTGACATATATCTTTCGACGGTGTGTGACTGCTGACGTCATGCTGATTGACAGCCGGCTTCCCAAAGGTAGGTAGCAGGTAGTCGACTGTCAATTGGCAGTCATGCCCCATCAAAAGAGTAGAGGGAAAGTGTGGAAGCTGCTCTGTCAACATAATGTCAGTGGAAGCTGCAGAATCGCCAGCAGGAGCGGACTATGACCACTCTGAGCTGGTAGAGATCGGTGGTGGGGAGAAAATGCAGTAGGTTATCAATAACCTGCCTGTTAGTTTTTAGGCTGATGGTACAAAAATAAAATACTGGATAACCCCTTTTAGAGATCGGTACCTCATGCTACCTACCGGGCCCTTGTACAGCTAAACAGGTTTCACATGTGATTTATCGACCTCTGTAACTATTTCACCAGAGCCAGACCGTGAAAGTATCACTAAAATACTGATGTTAAATCCAGGAGGAATTCACAGGCATTGGCAATGATGTAAAAAGAGCCTTTTTGATTAACTCAAAAAGGTACAAAAAATGGACCCATGTAGAGTCTGAGAAGAAGCTTTCCGGTTAATAGTATGCCCAATGTATTTTAATTTATCTTTAGACATAACTGCTCAAATAGTGAGTTGCTATAACAATTGTCACACTCACAGGCCACTACAGCGTTGTAATGGCTGTCTGGTTCCTAGGCAATAATTGTCAGTCTGCAGATCCATAGCAACCAGTCTGTCTCAAATTACATCTCATCAGCTCAAGATAAAATTATCACTGATATGACAGAGATAGAGCAGAAAGGATAGCCATCATTTAATGGGTATTCAACATTTTTCACCAGTTTTGCACTTTGCAAGCTCAGTACCTTAACTCTATCTGAGCTAGGGAGACATTTCATGGCAATACTAAGCTGTGTGGCTGTGAATCCAGCAGGAAGTAAAATGTTTTTTTCTAGAAGTTGCAGCTTGATCTGCCTTTATCTGCTTGTCTCTCCCAGTGCAGATTGATCCTCATTCTTGCTCCTGGTCCTCTTCTCCACTAAGTTTTATAGTAGCTGAAACCTGATACTACAGTGAGCTGGCAGATTTCTTGACCAGGATGGATTTGAGCTGTTTTTCACTGTAGATGGTGAGGTCAAGAAGCAGGGAAAGTGGTTGAGAACAGACTCACAAGTGGAGACAGAAATATATTTCTTTAATAAGATGTTTTACAAAGTATCTTATAGTCTCTTGTACTATTGATGTATGTATGGTTTTATGAAACAACAACGTCCAATTTAGACCCGATTTAAACTTTATTGATATTTCACAGTTATTTACTCTGATGCAGGGCATGGATTGTGATATGTCTTACTCTAATTCAATGATAGAAAAAATTACATAATGTGTTTATATATATAGATATATATAAATTTATATAGATAGATAGATATATAGATAGATAGATAGATATTAGATAGATAGATAGATAAATAGATATTAGATAGATAGATAGATAGATAGATAGATAGATAGATAGATAGATAGACACATCTATATATATATATATATATATATATATATATATATATTAGGAGCCTAAATTCAAAAGCTACAAACCTGCCTCTTTGGTTAATAAATTATCATCTTTATGTTAACAATCATTAAGTTTCATCATATAACAAACCAAATTTGCATACTCATTTTTTTTGTTTGGTAAAAGAAAAAGTGTCAGTGGCAATTGATGGGTTAGTGTAAAAGAAAAAAACCTCATACAATGGCTAAGAATATGCAAGCCACTCGCAACAGTCTATGCAACACCACCACTAGCAGCTGTCGAGTCTGTAGAACTACCTAATGCAGGCTTTCTTGCTCTTTGCAAGCATATTAGATGGGAAGAAACGGACGACATTATGGAATATATTACACATCACTAATTTGTCATGACATCATGATGTTACCTTTGACAGCGACACTGTAAGACAGTGTTCTGCACAAAGGAGTCTGCCCAAAAATATTGACTAAAAGGGATGATTTTTGGACTTTTTTATTTAAAGAATATGAAAAGTTTGTCAGTGTAATGTCTTATTAATCGGGCTGTTGGTTACTACCAGGTTAACATCCATTTTTATGATGAAGTTGTTATTATGACATTACTAAGGCTTTGTTTGCGTCTAAGACCAGATTTCCTAATATAATGCTTAGAATCTTAGTCATCTTTTGAGAGCACATCACATAATCTATATTGGAGTAACTCTGCATGAAACCTTGTAATTCTTAAAGGGAATCTGTCACCCCATTTTTGGCCTATAAGCTGCGGCGCCCGCCATCAGGGGCTTAACTACAGCATTTTGTAATGCTGGAGATAAGCCCCCGATGTAACCTGAAAGATAAGAAAAACAAATTAGATTATACTCATCCAGGGGCGGTCCCGGTGCGGTCCGGTTCAATGGAAGTCACGGTTTGGGCCCGGCACATCCCATCTTCATACGATGTTGTCCTCTTCTTTGTTTCGTTCTTTGTCTGCCCTGTTGAGGGCAGTGCAAAGTACTGCAGTGCGCAGGCACCGGGAACGGTCAAAGAGCCTCTTTGACCTTTCCCGGCGCCTAACTTGTTTTTCTTATCTTTCAGGTTACAGGTTACTGATTGCAGTGGACGCAGCTTATATGTCAAAAATGGGGTGACAGATTCCCTTTAAAGGACGATTCTCTGAAAACACAGGTTGTTCCCTATCCATTAATCCTGACAACAAGGTCTGCAAAACCTCATCTCGAATTGAGCAAAAGTGTGCATGATCGACCTCTACTACATTTATTGTCCATGCGACTACGAGAAACAGCCAAGTACAGCTCTCAACTTTATCTGTCCCATTGACAATGATTAGAGTGGAGGATGAGTATGTGCTCGTACACTGGATTAACCCCTTCACGACATGCGCCATACTACAATGGCGCATGTCTTGTCACCCCCTTTGATGTGGGCTCCAGGGCTGAGCCCACATCAAAACCATGACATGTCAGCTGTTTTGTACAGCTGACATGTGCGCGCAATAGCGGCAGGTGGAATCGCGATCCACCTGCCGCTATTAACTAGTTAAATGTCAAACGCTGACAGCGGCATTTAACTACCATTTCCAGCCATCGGGCCGGAAACGCGCATCGCCGACCCCCATCATGTGATCGGGTGTCAGCGATGCATCGGCATGACAACCTGAAGTCTCCTTGAGACCTCAATGGTTGTTGATGCCGGCTTGCTGTGAGCGCCACCCTGTGGTTGGCGCTCATAGCAAGCCTGTAATTCAGCTGCATAGGAGCGATCTGATGATCGCTCCTATGTAGCAGAGCCGATCCAGTTGTGCCAGCTTCTAGCCTCCCATGGAGGCTATTGAAGCATGGAAAAAGTTAAAAAAAAGTTTTAAAAAATATGAAAAAAAAAATATATATAAAAGTTTAAATCACCCCCATTTCGCCCCATTCAAAATGAAACAGTAAAAAAATCAAATATACACATATTTGGTATCACCAAAATCGAAATGACCTGGAGAATCACAGTAGCAGGTCAGTTTTAGCATTTAGAGAAGTTAGCAAAAAAGCCAAACAAAAAACAAGTGTGGGATTGCACTTTTTTTGCAATTTCACCACACTTGGAATTTGGAGTTTTATCCCCATTTTCTAGTACAAGACAAGGTAAAACCAATGGTGTTCTTCAAAAGTAAAACTTATCCTGCAAAAAATAAGCCCTCACATGGCCATATTGACGGAAAAATAAAAAAGTTATGGCTCTGGGAAGGAGGAGAGCGAAAAACGAGAACACAAAAATGAAAAAGGGCTGCGTCTTGAGGGGGTTAAAAACCATTTTCTCTGGGTTCCAAAGTCTTGTTCTAGGGCTCAATGGAGGACCGAGCAAATTATGCCATATCTCATGTATAGGATTAACTTGCAATTTTGGAAACCTCCTTTAACAAATGGAATAAACATGCTAGAACTATTTCCTAGGCTTGAGATATGGGCTGGGGTTTCTCTTGCAAATCCTATGAAGATGAAACATTTAAGAAATAAATTGCATATATTTATACCAGTGTTATCCCATCCAGCCCCTTCTTGCCACATATCATAGCCGAAAGCCACTGGTCGAGCCCCTCTGTTCGTCAGAGTGGAGTTTGGTACAGTCAGTCAGTATACTGCGCGGTCATCACTCAAGTCTTGAATTTTTGCAAACATTGCTCTGTATCATCTCTGGCTATCACTACATAGGAAAAATGTGTGGTCATTCCTATCTTCTATCCAGTGAGATTATGTGATCTTCAAGGGTTTTAACACCAAAACTCATAGAAATCATCTAATTATTTGGACAGCTTATAATAATAATATTTGCTTGCTTCGGAAAATGGTTTTCTCTAGTAGACTTTACCGGTGGCCGGTAGCCTAGTCAATAAGCCATATGCAATAGAATTAAAAATCCCCACATTCTTGAGAATGAGAGGATTTTTAAATAGAGGTAACTTGTAAAACTGCTTCTTTTTACAAGTGCTTTGCAAGTTTAGCCATTTAACAAGATGAAAACATATCCTTACTTAAACTATCATGACACTGACGGCCGCTGACAAAGCATCGGTGAAATGTGAGTCAGGTGTTTCATGGATGAGCCCTAACATGTTCTGATTACCATGTGTGCTGATTACTGTATGTATTGTTGCACTTTTAATTAGTTATTACTTAGGACTTTAATAGTGTTGGCACCTTAACCATTGTTTCTATAGCTATTTTATGTTTGTTGATTACCCATTTGCCTGTTTAACTTGATTACACCTTGCTGTACTTACTGCGTATACAATGGCTTACAAAAGTATTCACCTCCTTGGCTTTTTACCTATTTGTTACATTAGTTTAATTTAAATATTTTTTTTAATGATGATTTGTGTGTGATGCATCAGCACTAGGGTTGAGCGACCTTGACCTTTTTAGAGTCGAGCCGTGTTTCGCGAAACCCGACTATCTTAGAAGTCGAGTCGAGTGGAATCGGCCGATTATCGCGAAAAGTCGGGTATCGCCCGAAACACGAAACCCAATGCAAGTCAATGGGGGAGCATAGTCGGCAGTGAGTGGAGGCCAGGAAAACACCTACACTGCCCATTTTAATGGCAAAAACATTCATTCTTGTTAAAGAAGCTTGTCAATCGTAATTTACCTTATAATAATTGGAAGGCATTTGAAATTGGGGGTCATTTGGCTAAAGTTGTGGGGGGTAGGGCTGGTTCAAGTAATTAGTGGGCCCAGTAAATCTGGACCACGTCACGGCAGTGGAGCAGGGAGAGGTAAGTATTTCAACTTTGCAAGTGCTGTGATCCTGAGCAAGCAGGGGGGGCCCACTCGTTGGCATTGGCACAGGCACAGGGCCCCTCAAAGTACAGCGGTGTGTTTGCACGGCGGGGGCGCCTCCCATCGGCAGCAACACTTTTGCGTACTATGAGAGGCCCTGTGCCAGTGACGTCGCCAACTAGTATTCCTCCCCCCACCTGATGAAGGAACCTGCACTTTCATCTGCACCTTCCTCTTTGTCCCCGTGTAAGGTGGTATGGTATGCGGGAAGAGGAACCTGACTTTCAGCAGGGTCACAATCTTGCTGTGTAGCGTGCACGGGGAATTTTGCGTTATGGGTCAATGTACCAGCAGACTCATCTATCACTGGCTGGGCAATGGGCAGGATGAGGAGGAAACACAGATATAGGCCCAAAGAATAAAGTTGGCTAAATGCAGTTCAAAATTGGTAACACAGGACTAACCAGGGGGCATTGCAGTGGAGGACAACTGGAATGAGAGGCTGACACAGAGAGTAGGCCCAAATCAGTAAGTAGTCGAAATGCAGTTCAAAATTGGCAACCGTAGTAAACAGGCGGCACAGCTTTGTTCAGTGGAGGAGAACAACAAGGAGTGGCAGACACCGATAGTAGGCCCCAACCCAACTAGTAGGCCAAATGCAGTCTAACATTAACAACTACTTAACGAGAGCCTGAAAATGGAATTTCAGGACAGGAAACCAGGAGAACAGCAAGGAGTGGCAGACACCGATAGTAGGCCCCAAACCAACTAGTACGCCAAATGCAGTTGTTCCGTTTAACCACAATTTAATGAGAGCCTGAAGATAGAAGTTCAGGAAAGGCAACCTGGAGAACACCTTGGAGTGTAACACACCATCTCTCTACACCCCATACCCAATTTGTAGGCCTAATGCAGCGTAGTTTCCAACAACTACTAAACGAGAGCCGGAAGATCGAAGCTCAGGAAAGGCAACCTGGAGAACACCTTGGAGTGGAACACACCATCTCTCTACACCCCATACCCAATTTGTAGGCCTAATGCAGTGTAGTTTCCAAGAACTACTAAATGAGAGCCGGAAGATCGAAGCTCAGGAAAGGCAACCTGGAGAACACCTTGGAGTGGAACACACCATCTCTCTACACCCCATACCCAATTTGTAGGCCTAATGCAGTGTAGTTTCCAAGAACTACTAAACGAGAGCCGGAAGATCGAAGCTCAGGAAAGGCAACCTGTAGAACACCTTGGAGTGGAACACACCATCTCTCTACACCCCATACCCAATTTGTAGGCCTAATGCAGTGTAGTTTCCAAGAACTACTAAACGAGAGCCGGAAGATCGGAGCTCAGGAAAGGTAACCTGGAGAACACCTTGGAGTGGAACACACCATCTCTCTACACCCCATACCCAATTTGTAGGCCTAATGCAGTGTAGTTTCCAAGAACTACTAAACGAGAGCCGGAAGATCGAAGCTCAGGAAAGGCAACCTGGAGAACACCTTGGAGTGGAACACACCATCTCTCTACACCCCATACCCAATTTGTAGGCCTAATGCAGTGTAGTTTCCAACAACTACTAAACGAGAGCATGAAGATCGAAGCATTGGCGAGGAAACCTGGGGAACACCTTAGAGTGGAACACACCATCTCTCTACACCCCATACCCAATTTGTAGGCCTAATGCAGTGTAGTTTCCAACAACTACTAAACGAGAGCCGGAAGATCGAAGCTCAGGAAAGGCAACCTGGAGAACACCTTGGAGTGGAACACACCATCTCTCTACACCCCATACCCAATTTGTAGGCCTAATGCAGTGTAGTTTCCAAGAACTACTAAACGAGAGCCGGAAGACCGAAGCAATGTGGACGAAACCTGGGGAACACCTTGGAGTGGAACACACCATCTCTCTACACCCCATACCCAATTTGTAGGCCTAATGCAGTGTAGTTTTCTACAACTACTAAACGAGAGTCGGAAGACCGAAGCAATGTGGACGAAACCTGGGGAACACCTTGGAGTGGAACACACCATCTCTCTACACCCCATACCCAATTTGTAGGCCTAATGCAGCGTAGTTTCCAACAACTACTAAACGAGAGCCGGAAGATCGAAGCTCAGGAAAGGCAACCTGGAGAACACCTTGGAGTGGAACACACCATCTCTCTACACCCCATACCCAATTTGTAGGCCTAATGCAGTGTAGTTTCCAACAACTACTAAATGAGAGCATTAAGATCGAAGCAATGGCGAGGAAACCTGGGGCACACCTTGGGTAGGCAGACACCGTTAGTAGGCCCTACCAAAGTTGTACCCCCAATGCAGTTTTAAAATTCCTAGAGGCTGAAAACAAGACTATTGACGCTCAGCTTTTTTCAAAGGAACACAGCTGAATTGAGTGGCGCAGACAGACACAGGTAGTAGGACTTAACCCAAAAATGTGGCTCACTGCAGCTTAAAAAAGTTACAGGGGTACACAAGCAGCAGTGCTCTGGGCAGTGGAGGACAATTTCAATAGTGGACCGCAGACAGACTTTGTACGCCTACTATTAAAAAAAGGATGCTCTATGCAATTAAAAATAGGTTCCAGGGGTCCACGGGCAGCAGTGGTGTGGTCAGTGGACGAGTATTGGAAGGAGGGACCGCAGACAGGCGTAGTAGGCCTAACATAACAAAATTAGGCTGTAGACACTGTAAAATTGGTTCCAGGGGTACACGGGCAGCAGTGGTGTGGTCAGTGGAGGCCTAGTGGAAGGAGTGACCGCAGACAGGCATCGAAGGCCTAAAATAATAACACATGGCTGTAGGCAATTTTAAATTGGTTCCAGGGGTACACGGGCAGCAGTGGCATGGTCAGTGTAGTAGTAGTAGAAAGAACGGACCGCAGACAGGCATCGAAGGCCTAAAAAAAAAAAAATTGGGCTGGCTGTAGGCAATTTTAAATTGGTTCCAGGGGTACACGGGCAGCAGTGGTGTGGTAAGTGGAGGCCTAGTGGAAGGAGTGACCGCAGACAGGCATCGAAGGCCTAAAATAAAAAAATTGGGCTGGCTGTAGGCAATTTTAAATTAGTTCCAGGGGTACACGGGCAGCAGTGGTGTGGTCATTGGAGGCATATTGTAAGGAGTGACCGCAGACAGGCATCGAAGGCCTAAAATAATAACACATGGCTGTAGGCAATTTTAAATTGGTTCCAGGGGTACACGGGCAGCAGTGGTGTGGTCAGTGGAGGCCTAGTGGAAGGAGTGACCGCAGACAGGCATCGAAGGCCTAAAATAATAACACATGGCTGTAGGCAATTTTAAATTGGTTCCAGGGGTACACGGGCAGCAGTGGTGTGGTCAGTGGAGGCCTAGTGGAAGGAGTGACCGCAGACAGGCATCGAAGGCCTAAAATAAAAAAATTGGGCTGGCTGTAGGCAATTTTAAATTGGTTCCAGGGGTACACGGGCAGCAGTGGTGTGGTCAGTGGAGGCCTAGTGGAAGGAGTGACCGCAGACAGGCATCGAAGGCCTAAAATAATAACACATGGCTGTAGGCAATTTTAAATTGGTTCCAGGGGTACACGGGCAGCAGTGGCCTGGTCAGTGTAGTAGTAGTAGAAAGAACGGACCGCAGACAGGCATCGAAGGCCTAAAATAAAAAAATTGGGCTGGCTGTAGGCAATTTTAAATTGGTTCCAGGGGTACACGGGCAGCAGTGGTGTGGTAAGTGGAGGCCTAGTGGAAGGAGTGACCGCAGACAGGCATCGAAGGCCTAAAATAAAAAAATTGGGCTGGCTGTAGGCAATTTTAAATTGGTTCCAGGGGTACACGGGCAGCAGTGGTGTGGTCAGTGGAGGCATATTGTAAGTAGTGACCGCAGACAGGCATCGAAGGCCTAAAATAATAGCACATGGCTGTAGGCAATTTTAAATTGGTTCCAGGGGTACACGGGCAGCAGTGGTGTGGTCAGTGGAGGCCTAGTGGAAGGAGTGACCGCAGACAGGCATCGAAGGCCTAAAATAATAACACATGGCTGTAAGCAATTTTAAATTGGTTCCAGGGGTACACGGGCAGCAGTGGTGTGGTCAGTGGAGGCCTAGTGGAAGGAGTGACCGCAAACAGGCATCGAAGGCCTAAAATAAAAAAATTGGGCTGGCTGTAGGCAATTTTAAATTGGTTCCAGGGGTACACGGGCAGCAGTGGTGTGGTCAGTGGAGGCCTAGTGGTAGGAGTGACCGCAGACAGGCATCGAAGGCCTAAAATAATAACACATGGCTGTAGGCAATTTTACATTGGTTCCAGGGGTACACGGGCAGCAGTGGCCTGGTCAGTGTAGTAGTAGTAGAAAGAACGGACCGCAGACAGGCATCGAAGGCCTAAAATAAAAAAATTGGGCTGGCTGTAGGCAATTTTAAATTGGTTCCAGGGGTACACGGGCAGCAGTGGTGTGGTCAGTGGAGGCCTAGTGGAAGGAGTGACCGCAGACAGGCATCGAAGGCCTAAAATAATAACACATGGCTGTAGGCAATTTTAAATTGGTTCCAGGGGTACACGGGCAGCAGTGGTGTGGTCAGTGGAGGCATAGTGGAAGGAGTGACCGCAGACAGGCATCGAAGGCCTAAAATAAAACAATTGGGCTGGCTGTAGGCAATTTTAAATTGGTTCCAGGGGTACACGGGCAGCAGTGGTGTGGTCAGTGGAGGCCTAGTGGAAGGAGTGACCGCAGACAGGCATCGAAGGCCTAAAATAATAACACATGGCTGTAGGCAATTTTAAATTGGTTCCAGGGGTACACGGGCAGCAGTGGCCTGGTCAGTGTAGTAGTAGTAGAAAGAACGGACCGCAGACAGGCATCGAAGGCCTAAAATAAAAAAATTGGGCTGGTTGTAGGCAATTTTAAATTGGTTCCAGGGGTACACGGGCAGCAGTGGTGTGGTAAGTGGAGGCCTAGTGGAAGGAGTGACCGCAGACAGGTTTCAAAGGCCTAAAATAATAACACATGGCTGTAGGCAATTTTAAATTGGTTCCAGGGCTACACGGGCAGCAGTGGTGTGGTCAGTGGAGGCCTAGTGGAAGGAGTAACCGCAGACAGGCATCGAAGGCCTAAAATAAAAAAATTGGGCTGGCTGTAGGCAATTTTAAATTAGTTCCAGGGGTACACGGGCAGCAGTGGTGTGGTCAGTGGAGGCATATTGTAAGGAGTGACCGCAGACAGGCATCGAAGGCCTAAAATAATAACACATGGCTGTAGGCAATTTTAAATTGGTTCCAGGGGTACACGGGCAGCAGTGGTGTGGTCAGCGGAGGCCTAGTGGAAGGAGTGACCGCAGACAGGCATCGAAGGCCTAAAATAATAACACATGGCTGTAGGCAATTTTAAATTGGTTCCAGGGGTACACGGGCAGCAGTGGTGTGGTCAGTGGAGGCCTAGTGGAAGGAGTGACCGCAGACAGGCATCGAAGGCCTAAAATAAAAAAATTGGGCTGGCTGTAGGCAATTTTAAATTGGTTCCAGGGGTACACAGGCAGCAGTGGTGTGGTCAGTGGAGGCCTAGTGGAAGGAGTGACCGCAGACAGGCATCGAAGGCCTAAAATAATAACACATGGCTGTAGGCAATTTTAAATTGGTTCCAGGGGTACACGGGCAGCAGTGGCCTGGTCAGTGTAGTAGTAGTAGAAAGAACGGACCGCAGACAGGCATCGAAGGCCTAAAATAAAAAAATTGGGCTGGCTGTAGGCAATTTTAAATTGGTTCCAGGGGTACACGGGCAGCAGTGGTGTGGTAAGTGGAGGCCTAGTGGAAGGAGTGACCGCAGACAGGCATCGAAGGCCTAAAATAAAAAAATTGGGCTGGCTGTAGGCAATTTTAAATTGGTTCCAGGGGTACACGGGCAGCAGTGGTGTGGTCAGTGGAGGCATATTGTAAGTAGTGACCGCAGACAGGCATCGAAGGCCTAAAATAATAGCACATGGCTGTAGGCAATTTTAAATTGGTTCCAGGGGTACACGGGCAGCAGTGGTGTGGTCAGTGGAGGCCTAGTGGAAGGAGTGACCGCAGACAGGCATCGAAGGCCTAAAATAATAACACATGGCTGTAGGCAATTTTAAATTGGTTCCAGGGGTACACGGGCAGCAGTGGTGTGGTCAGTGGAGGCCTAGTGGAAGGAGTGACCGCAAACAGGCATCGAAGGCCTAAAATAAAAAAATTGGGCTGGCTGTAGGCAATTTTAAATTGGTTCCAGGGGTACACGGGCAGCAGTGGTGTGGTCAGTGGAGGCCTAGTGGTAGGAGTGACCGCAGACAGGCATCGAAGGCCTAAAATAATAACACATGGCTGTAGGCAATTTTACATTGGTTCCAGGGGTACACGGGCAGCAGTGGCCTGGTCAGTGTAGTAGTAGTAGAAAGAACGGACCGCAGACAGGCATCGAAGGCCTAAAATAAAAAAATTGGGCTGGCTGTAGGCAATTTTAAATTGGTTCCAGGGGTACACAGGCAGCAGTGGTGTGGTCAGTGGAGGCCTAGTGGAAGGAGTGACCGCAGACAGGCATCGAAGGCCTAAAATAATAACACATGGCTGTAGGCAATTTTAAATTGGTTCCAGGGGTACACGGGCAGCAGTGGTGTGGTCAGTGGAGGCATAGTGGAAGGAGTGACCGCAGACAGGCATCGAAGGCCTAAAATAAAACAATTGGGCTGGCTGTAGGCAATTTTAAATTGGTTCCAGGGGTACACGGGCAGCAGTGGTGTGGTCAGTGGAGGCCTAGTGGAAGGAGTGACCGCAGACAGGCATCGAAGGCCTAAGATAATAACACATGGCTGTAGGCAATTTTAAATTGGTTCCAGGGGTACACGGGCAGCAGTAGCCTGGTCAGTGTAGTAGTAGTAGAAAGAACGGACCGCAGACAGGCATCGAAGGCCTAAAATAAAAAAATTGGGCTGGTTGTAGGCAATTTTAAATTGGTTCCAGGGGTACACGGGCAGCAGTGGTGTGGTAAGTGGAGGCCTAGTGGAAGGAGTGACCGCAGACAGGTTTCGAAGGCCTAAAATAATAACACATGGCTGTAGGCAATTTTAAATTGGTTCCAGGGCTACACGGGCAGCAGTGGTGTGGTCAGTGGAGGCCTAGTGGAAGGAGTGACCGCAGACAGGCATCGAAGGCCTAAAATAATAACACATGGCTGTAGGCAATTTTAAATTGGTTCCAGGGGTACACGGGCAGCAGTGGCCTGGTCAGTGTAGTAGTAGTAGAAAGAACGGACCGCAGACAGGCATCGAAGGCCTAAAATAAAAAAATTGGTCTGGCTGTAGGCAATTTTAAATTGGTTCCAGGGGTACACGGGCAGCAGTGGTGTGGTAAGTGGAGGCCTAGTGGAAGGAGTGACCGCAGACAGGCATCGAAGGCCTAAAATAAAAAAATTGGGCTGGCTATAGGCAATTTTAAATTGGTTCCAGGGGTACACGGGCAGCAGTGGTGTGGTCAGTGGAGGCATATTGTAAGGAGTGACCGCAGACAGGCATCGAAGGCCTAAAATAATAACACATGGCTGTAGGCAATTTTAAATTGGTTCCAGGGGTACACTGGCAGCAGTGGTGTGGTCAGTGGAGGCCTAGTGGAAGGAGTGACCGCAGACAGGCATCGAAGGCCTAAAATAAAAAAATTGGGCTGGCTGTAGGCAATTTTAAATTGGTTCCAGGGGTACACGGGCAGTAGTGGTGTGGTCAGTGGAGGCCTAGTGGAAGGAGTGACCGCAGACAGGCATCGAAGGCCTAAAATAAAAAAATTGGGCTGGCTGTAGGCAATTTTAAATTGGTTCCAGGGGTACACGGGCAGCAGTGGTGTGGTCAGTGGAGGCATAGTGGAAGGAGTGACCGCAGACAATGGTATTGTCAGTGGCAGGCATTGAAGGATGTCAGCGCATAGACTGAACATTGGTGGAGCTGTGAGATAATTTTGCAAGTGGTAGAGCACTGTTTGAGCTGGGGGGGGAACTGTCTTGTGGCCGGCGGTACAGGCCCAGGGCCCCTCATATTACAACTGTGTGTCTGACGTTGGGTGCGCACCACCACCGCCAGAGACACTTTATTGTACTAGGAGGGACCCAGTGGCAGTGTCGTCGACCAAAAGCGGGCACACCCACCTCTTCAGACAAACAGCACTCTCACGGGTGCTGTCGCCAAGTGTCGATACCACGGCCCCGTGTGGGGAGTTTGGCCATTTAGTGAGGTGTAAACATGTCGTATGCTGGACAATCAGGTGCAGAAAATTACGAGATTGGAAAAGGCATTCAGAATAGTCCACAGGCAAGACCTTTTCATAGGAAAGCTAGGTGTCAGCCGGGCAAGGTGGGGCAAAAGATTTCGAAATCCAGTTGTGGTTCATTTTAATGAAGGTTAGATCATCTACATTTTGGGTAGCCAGACGAGTCCTTTTTTCTGTTAGTATTGAACCTGCAGCACTGAATACTCTTTCTGATAGGACACTAGCTGCCGGGCAAGCAAGCTCCTGCAATGCATATTCTGCCAATTCTGGCCAGGTGTCTAATTTTGATGCCCAGTAATCAAATGGGAATGACGGTTGAGGGAGAACATCGATAAGGGATGAAAAATAGTTTGTAACCATACTGGACAAATGTTGTCTCCTGTCACTTTGAATTGATGCTGCAGTACCTGTCCTGTCTGCGGTCATAGCAAAATCACTCCACAACCTGGTCAGAAAACCCCTCTGGCCAACGCCACTTCTGATTTCTGCCCCTCTAACTCCTCTGGTCTGCTGGCCCCTGCAGCTCGTGTGAGAACGATCACGGGCGCTGTGTGCAGGGAATGCCAGAAGCAAACGGTCAACAAGAGTTGATTGTTTGGTTGCTAATATTAGTTCCAAGTTCTCATGTGGCATTATATTTTGCAATTTGCCTTTATAGCGAGGATCAAGGAGGCAGGCCAACCAGTAATCGTCATCGTTCATCATTTTAGTTATGCGTGTGTCCCTTTTGAGGATACGTAAGGCATAATCCGCCATGTGGGCCAAAGTTCCAGTTCTCAAATCTGCGGTTGTGCTTGGTTGAGGGGCAGTTTCAGGCAAATCCACGTCACTTGTGTCCCTCCAAAAACCAGAACCCGGCCTTGCCGCGCCACCAATTTCCAGTGGCCCCGGAAAAGCTTCCTCATTAAAAATATAATCATCCCCATCATCCTCCTCGTCCTCCTCCTCCTCTTCGCCCGCTAACTCGTCCTGTACACTGCCCTGGCCAGACAATGGCTGACTGTCATCAAGGCTTTCCTCTTCCTCAGCTGCAGACGCCTGATCCTTTATGTGCGTCAAACTTTGCATCAGCAGACGCATTAGGGGGATGCTCATGCTTATTATGGTGTTGTCTGCACTAACCAGCCGTGTGCATTCCTCAAAACACTGAAGGACTTGACACATGTCTTGAATCTTCGACCACTGCACACTTGACAACTCCATGTCTGCCATCCTACTGCCTGCCCGTGTATGTGTATCCCCCACAAAAACATAACAGCCCGCCTCTGTTCGCACAGTCTCTGAAGCATGTGCAGTGTTGAGTTCCACCTTGTTGCAACGTCTATGATTAGGCGATGCTGGGGAAGGTTCAAAGAACGCTGATAGGTCTGCATACGGCTGGAGTGTACGGGCGAACGGCGGATATGTGAGCAAAGTCCACGCACTTTGAGGAGCAGGTCGGATAACCCCGGATAACTTTTCAGGAAGCACTGCACCACCAGGTTTAAGGTGTGAGCCAGGCAAGGAATGTGTTTCAGTTGGGAAAGGGAGATGGCAGCCATGAAATTCCTTCCGTTATCACTCACTACCTTGCCTGCCTCAAGATCTACAGTGCCCAGCCACAACTGCGTTTCTTTCTGCAAGAACTCGGACAGAACTTCCGCGGTGTGTCTGTTGTCGCCCAAACACTTCATAGCCAATACAGCCTGCTGACGTTTGCCAGTAGCTGCCCCATAATGGGAGACCTGGTGTGCAACAGTGGCAGCTGCGGATGGAGTGGTTGTGCGACTGCGGTCTGTGGACGAGCTCTCGCTTCTGCAGGAGGACGAAGAGGAGGAGGAGGGGGTGCGAACGGCTACAGCCAACTGTTTCCTAGACCGTGGGCTAGGCAGAACTGTCCCAAACTTGCTGTCCCCTGTGGACCCTGCATCCACAACATTCACCCAGTGTGCCGTGATGGACACGTGACGTCCCTGGCCATGCCTACTGGTCCATGCATCTGTTGTCAGGTGCACCTTTGTGCTCACAGATTGCCTGAGTGCATGGACGATGCGCTCTTTAACATACTGGTGGAGGGCTGGGATGGCTTTTCTGGAAAAAAAGTGTCGACTGGGTAGCTCGTAGCGTGGTACAGCGTAGTCCATCAGGGCTTTGAAAGCTTTGCTTTCAACTAACCGGTAGGGCATCATCTCTAACGAGATTAGTCTAGCTATGTGGGCGTTCAAACCCTGTGTACGCGGATGCGAGGCTAAGTACTTCCTTTTTCTAACCATAGTCTCATGTAGGGTGAGCTGGACTGGAGAGCTGGAGATCGTGGAACTAGCGGGGGTGCCGGTGGACATGGCAGACTGAGAGACGGTGGGAGATGGTATTGTTGCCGCCGGTGCCCTAGATGCAGTGTTTCCTACTAGGAAACTGGTGATTCCCTGACCCTGACTGCTTTGGCCTGGCAAAGAAACCTGCACAGATACTGCAGGTGGTGCGGAAAATGGTGGCCCTACACTGCCGGAAGGGATGTTGCGTTGCTGACTAGCTTCATTGGCCGAGGGTGCTACAACCTTAAGGGACGTTTGGTAGTTAGTCCAGGCTTGCAAATGCATGGTGGTTAAATGTCTATGCATGCAACTTGTATTGAGACTTTTCAGATTCTGTCCTCTGCTTAAGGTAGTTGAACATTTTTGACAGATGACTTTGCACTGATCAATTGGATGTTGTTTAAAAAAATGCCAGACTGCACTCTTTCTAGCATCGGATCCCTTTTCAGGCATTGCAGACTGAGCTTTAACCGGATGGCCACGCTGTCCTCCAACAGGTTTTGGCTTTGCCACGCGTTTTGGGCAAGATACGGGCCCGGCAGATGGAACCTGTTGCGATGTTGATGCCTGCTGCGGCCCCTCCTCCTCCGCTTCAGAACTGCTGCCGCCTGCACCCTGTTCCCCCAATGGCTGCCAATCGGGGTCAAGAACTGGGTCATCTATTACCTCTTCTTGTAGCTCGTGTGCAACTTCGTCTGTGTCACCGTGTCGGTCGGTGGTATATCGTTCGTGATGGGGCAACATAGTCTCATCAGGGTCTGATTCTTGATCATTACCCTGCGAGGGCAATGTTGTGGTCTGAGTCAAAGGACCAGCATAGTAGTCTGGCTGTGGCTGTGCATCAGTGCACTCCATGTCAGATTCAACTTGTAATGGGCATGGACTGTTAACTGCTTCACTTTGTAAGCCAGGGACGGTATGTGTAAAGGGCTCCATGGAGTAACCCTTTGTGTCGCCTGCTGCATTCTTCTCTGTTGTTGTTTTTGCTGAAGAGGACAAGGAAGCGACTTGTCCCTGACCGTGAACATCCACTAACGATGCGCTGCTTTGACATTTACCAGTTTCACGAGAGGAGGCAAAAGAGCTTGAGGCTGAGTCAGCAAGATAAGCCAAAACTTGCTTTTGCTGCTCCGGCTTTAAAAGCGGTTTTCCTACTCCCAGAAAAGGGAGCGTTCGAGGCCTTGTGTAGCCAGACGACGAACCTGGCTCCACAGCTCCAGACTTAGGTGCAATATTTTTTTTCCCACGACCAGCTGATGCTCCACCACTACCACTACCCTCATTACCAGCTGACAATGAATGCCCCCGGCCACGACCTCTTCCACCAGACTTCCTCATTGTTTTAAAAACGTAAACAAACTAACGGTATTTGTTGCTGTCACACAACTTACACGGTGAGCTATAACTTCAGTATGATTTAGCTACCCCTTTACAGGTGAGTGAGACCACAACGAAAATCAGGCACAATGTTACACACTCTGTTGTTGGTGGCAACAAATGAGAGAGATGCTACACACGCAGGACTGTCACTGAAGCACAAATGTAAATATTAATCTCCCACTGATTTGATTTTTTTTTTTTTTTCAGGGAGACTTTAGGAAAAAAAAATAATAGAATAAAATGATTTTTTCAGGAAGAATTTAGAAACCAAATAAAATAAAATGATTTTTTCAGGGAGAATTTAGAAAACAAATAAAACAAAAAAAGGCTTTCTATGGCCCACTGAGTGAGAGATGACGCACACAGGAGTCAGGAGTGGCACACAAGCCCAGAGGCCAATATTTATCTCCCACTGATTGATGTAGTGATTTTTTCAGGTAGATTTTGGAACCCAAATCAAGCTAAAGAAATAATAGGCTTTCTATGGCCCACTATTTGTGAGAGAGATGGCACACTCAGGACTGGCACACAAGCCCAGAGGCCAATATTAATCTCCCACTTTTTATTTTTTTTCAGGGAAAATTTATAAACCCAATAAAAAAAAAAATAAATAGGCTTTCTATGGCCCACTATCTGAGAGAGAGAGATGGCACGCTTAGGACTGGCACACAAGCCCAAAGGCCAATATTAATCTCCCTTTTATTTTCAGGGAGAATTTATAAAACCAAAAAAAAATAAATAAATAGGCTTTCTATGGCCCACTATTTGTGAGAGAGATGGCGCGCTCAGGACTGGCACACAAGCCCAGAGGCCAATATTAATCTCCCACTTTTTTTTTTTTTGTTCCAGGGAAAATTTATAAACCCAATAAAAAAAAATAATAAATAGGCTTTCTATGGCCCACTATCTGAGAGAGAGAGAGATGGCACGCTTAGGACTGGCACACAAGCCCAAAGGCCAATATTAATCTCCCACTGATTGATTTATTGATTTTTTCAGGTAGAATTTAGAACCCAAATAAAGCAAAAAAACAAAAAAATGGGCTTTCTATGGCCCACTGAGTGAGTGATGATGCACACAGGAGTCAGGAGGGGCACACAAGCCCTGAGGCCAATATTTTTCTCCCACTGATTGATGTAGTGATTTTTTCAGGTAGATTTTAGAACCCAAATCAAGCAAAAAAATAAATAGGCTTTCTATGGCCCACTGACTGAGAGATGGCACACACAGGATTCAAGAGTGGCACACAAGCCCTGAGGCCAATATTTTTCTCCCACTGATTGATGTAGTGATTTTTTCAGGTAGATTTTATAACCCAAATCAAGCAAAAAAATAAATAGGCTTTCTATGGCCCACTGAGTGAGAGATGGCACACACAGGGATGGCACTCTAGCAGAAATGTCAATCTTAATCTCCCACAAAAAAAAAAAAAAAACAGGGAGTGTCCAACAATTACTTTCTCCCTGCAGTAATCTCAGCCAGGTATGGCAGGCAGCAATAAGGAGTGGACTGATGCACAAATTAAATAAAAAGTGTGGACAAACAAAAAAGATAGCTGTGCAGAAAGGAAGGAACAAGAGGATTTGTGCTTTGAAAAAAGCAGTTGGTTTGCACAGCGGCGTACACACAGCAATGCAGCTATCAGGGAGCCTTCTAGGGCAGCCCAATGAGCTACAGCGCTGAGGGGAAAAAAAAAAATGTAGCTTCCACTGTCCCTGCACACCAAAGGTGGTGTTGGGCAGTGGAAATCGCTACAGCACAAGCGGTTTGGTGGTTAATGGACCCTGCCTAACGCTATCCCTGCTTCTGACGAAGCGGCAGCAACCTCTCCCTAAGCTCAGATCAGCAGCAGTAACATGGCGGTCGGCGGGATCGCCCCTTTATAGCCCCTGTGACGCCGCAGACAGCAAGCCAATCACTGCAATGCCCTTCTCTAAGATGGTGGGGACCAGGACCTATGTCATCACGCTGCCAACACTCTGCGTTTACCTTCATTGGCTGAGAAATGGCGCTTTTCGCGTCATTGAAACGCGACTTTGGCGCGAAAGTCGCGTACCGCATGGCCGACCCCGCACAGGGGTCGGATCGGGTTTCATGAAACCCGACTTTGCCAAAAGTCGGCGACTTTTGAAAATGAACGACCCGTTTCGCTCAACCCTAATCAGCACTAAACAGTCTAAGTTGGTGGAAGTGAGAAAAATGTAGGCATTAATTAAATTTATGGGGTGAAATAACTAAAAACTGCTATGTGCATATGTATTCACCCCTTGTGCTATGAAGCCCCTAAACATTTATGGTGCAAGCAATTACCTTCATAAGTCCCATGCTTAGTGACAGGAAGTCCCCCTGTGTGCAATCTAAGTGTCACATATCTGTCAGTATATACACATCTTTTCTGATAAGAGGCTGCAACGCGAGAGGCACCACTAACCAAACACAACCATGAAGACCAAGAAGATCTCCAAACAAGTCAGGGACAAAGTTGTTGAGAAAAACAAGTCAGGGTTGGGTTACATAAAAATATTCAAATCTCTGATGATCCTCTTGAGCATCATCAAATCCACTACCATCAAATGGAAAGAACATGGTACCACAACAAACTTGCCAAGAGAGGACTTCCTACCAAGACTCTCAGACCGGGCTTAGAGGGCACTAATCAGGGAGGCAGCACAGAGCCCAAAGATAACCCTGAAGGAGCTGCAGAATTTGCAAGCAACAGACTGGAGTATCTGTCCATAGGACCACAATAAGCCATACACTCCATAGAGGAGAATGTTCATACTAACATGTGGTTGTGGCAAAGTTCTTTTTACCCTAGGGACTAGGGTTGAGCGACCTTTACTTTTATAGGATCGGGTCGGGTTTCACGAAAGCCGACTTTTTCAAAAGTCGGGTCGAGTGAAATCGGCCGATCCTATAAAAAAGTCGGGGTCGGGGTCGGCCGAAACACGAAACCCAATGCAGTGCATTGGGTTTCCAAAGGTTCCCAGGGTCTGAAGGAGCGGAAACTCTCCTTCAGGCCCTGGGATCCATATTTAAGTGTAAAATAAAGAATTAAAATAAAAAATATCGCTATACTTACCCTCTGACGCGCCCTGGTACTAACCGGGAACCTTCCTTCCTTCAAATCAGCGCTTTCAGGACCTTGCGGTGACGTCGCGATGACGTCGCGTCTTGTGATTGGTCGCGCGGCCGCCCATGTGACCGCTCGCGCGACCAATCACAAGCCGCGACGTCACCGTGACGTCACGCAAGGTCCTGCAAGTGCTGATTCTTAGGAAGGAAGGCTGCCGGAAAGAAGCAGGGCGCGTCCGAGGGTGAGAATATACCTAATAGGAATTTATTTTACATTAAATATGGATTCCGATACCGATTTCCGATATTGCAAACATATCGGAAATCGGGATTGGAATTCCGATACCACATTCAGAAGATCGCCGACTTCATGGCCGACCCCACACAGGGGTCGGGTCGGGTTTCATGAAACCCGACTTTGCCAAAAGTCGGCGACTTCTGAAAGTGGCCGACCCATTTCGCTCAACCCTAGTAGGGACTATATGTGTTCTTGAGCAATTCCCCTGTCGAAACCAGGATGGAGGAAACGTGTTTAGAGGTGTAATACGGAATGAACAGAGACAAAACAACGCAGCAGGGTCAGCTGTGGACTGCCCTTGTAAGGGTTGGAGTTTGGGGGCTGGAGGGTCAGGTAGATTTTACAAATTCCCTGACTGGCTCCAGATGCAACTACTCCTGAGCTACCTTTCTGGGAGGGCATCAACTTTGGAAGTGAGATCTTTCCTTTTACACACTTCACCAGTGTTATGCCATATTGTCTGACCTCATATACTCTTGCAAAAAGATGTTTATATTTATCTGTGCGTGCTGAAAAGGGTTTAACACACAGTATCGGATATGTTAGCTCAATCAGACTCATTTGAGTTTGCAAATCTTATGTATTGTTTGCCAACGACTGTTGGATTATATGTAGGAATCTCTAAGTGCTATGCTATACTATAACTATATGTCAAGCTAGTTTACATTTTGATACATTTTTAATTGGGACACTAGGGTTCATAAAAAATTGTGTTTGCAAACCAAGTCATACCTAGAAATAGAGATCCTTGAGTGGTACCTCACTTTAATGACTAAATGGGGTTGATTGCTATCATAGATTTCAACATTGTTATGCAACTCCTGCCAATGCTATCAATGCTACCGTTTGTTTATTATTTAGTATGGTTTGATTACAGAAAGAATCTACTGTCCTTTATTTGTCTATATTGGTTATGTCTATTGTTAATAGATAATTAATAAAAGTTATTTTTAACTGAATTCTCACATAATTGCTGTACTATCCATATGACTGTCCATATGATCACAATAGGCCGTACAGTCCTTAGAGGTGGACTTAATGGAAGAGTGGGCAGAACAATGTCTTTACTTACATACAAAATTGTAAAGCTCCTTTTAAGTTTGCCAAAAGACATGTGGGAGACTCCCCACATTTATGGAAGAAGGTGATGTGGTCAAATGAGATAAAAAATTACCTTTTTGGCCACCGAAGTAAATGCTATGTGTGGCACCAAACCAACACATCTTATCATCTCAAGAATACCATCCCCACAGTGAAACATAGTGGTGTCAGCATCATGATGTGGGAATGTTTTTTGGCAGCAGGGACAGGAAAAATTGTCAGAGTCGAGGGGAAGATGGATGGTGCGAAGTACAAGGATATTCTGGAGCAAAACTTGTTTCAGTCTGTCAGTTATTTGAAATTGGGAAGGTTCACCTTCCAACGAGACAAAGACCCAAAGCAGACTGCTAAAGCAACACTTGATGTGTTTAAAGGGAAAGCGCATACCAAAATCCAATTGAGAATCTGTGGTCAGACTTGAAGATTGCTGTTTACCAAAGGAATCCGTCTAACTTGAGGAAGCTGGAGCAGTTTTGCCTTGAGGAAGGGACAAAAATCTTAATGGCAAGATGTGAAAAGTGCGTAGAGGACTATCCACAGAGACTTGCCTCTGCAACTGCCGCAAAAGGAGGCACTACAAAGTACTGACTTTAGGGGGGTGAATAGTTATGCACACTGAAGTTTTTAGTTATTTTGTCCTATTTGGTGTTTGCTTCACAAGAAAAAGAAAACCAAATGTCCCCAGTTGTAGGTGCAGCGCCCCAGAGACCTGGTCGTTGCAGTAATGTCGCTCTGCCACTAAGGGGAGTGATGGTACGTCTGATGACACTAAAGGAGTTCACCTGACCAGGTATCACAGTCACACACTACATTTCACACTCCGGCCACCAGGGGGAGCAAAAGGTTCTATCTACTAGGCCACTCCTCACACTTTGGTAAAACTGGGGGTTGGATAGGAAGTTAGTCAGAATCTGGCTGGGTTTTGTTAAGGCAACATTCCATGGCAGGGGGTGTTGTGGGGAAGATTCAGAGGGGTCCCTGTCAGGCGTGGGAACCTGGCAGTGACTTAGCGACAAGGACAGATCGCTACAGAGCCGCGCCTGCACTACTTTGCGGCGGCATCTAAAAAAAGGACACGAAGCAAAGTATATTGTGGAGAAGTGAGAAACGAGATCAAAGCACAAAGGAGAGCCAGTAGGAGTCGTGCCCCGAGATCGGCAACATCCTACTGAGGCGCTTAGCCGGTGGCCAGAATGCCAAGGAAGTAACTGACTCCAAGCATTACTTCAAACAGAGGCAGGACAGTTGATTATAGGTTGGCTGTCTAACATATATCACCTAAGAAGACATAGGGGGCAAGCGTGGAGAGGGGCATCTCTAGGGTCCCAGAATAGCTCCGAGCCTACCCGTCATACGGGTGCGTCCTAGCCATAACAAACTGGGGGACGAAGCAGAACATCAGAATAGAAATGACAGTTGTGAGGACTATCCCGAATGCTCAGCAGGGAAGGACTACAACACACAGGCGCTAGTTGGTAGGCACTGATTTCCACCTGCAAAGGGAACTCTGGATGTGCCACCCCAGCGGACCCCAAGCAGCGTCGGTCACCCTGACCGAATACCACAGGTGGCGTCACGAACCCTTGACAAACTTTCATCTCCCTTTTATTGGACTCCCCTTAGCATGGTCACGGACCGGGTCCAGCCACCGTGACGACCCCAGCACCGAGACAGAGAGGACTGGTACCGGGTAACCCGCGGCCCTGCGTCTGGGGGCGCTCCATAGGCATGTTCTTTACATGAACAGGTGCAAAATCAGTGAGATTCCAGGTTGTGAGGTAACAAAACAAAGACAATGCCAAGGGGTAAATAATTTTGCAAGCTGCTGTAACTCATATGTTTGAAATTAACAACCGTTAGTACTTATGTATCTGCGATGGGAAACAAAGTGCACACACTTTTTGCTCAGTTACCAATTTGCAGTGTCCTTATTCCTAAGGTGAATTTTTCCCCCTTTTTTGGCCCACCAACTTTTCATGTCTGTGTTTGTTATGCTGGATATTAATTTACCTTCCCATTTTTAAATAATAACTTATTATCAATTAATATTTACATCTTTTATATTTAATTTTGATCTTTCTCTTTCAGTTTTTGTGTCAATTCAGTGGTCTTGTTTTGCTTACATGGGACCATCCAGAGCTAGTTCTCCTCTCACCAAGGTCCCCATAAGCAGCCTTATGACCAGATTATATAGTATTTAGGACTAGTAGATACTAAAAAGGTGTTTTTATAATGAAGCCACAATGAATATAAAAATATAAAAAAAACTAAAAATACTGTAAGCATGCGGGAAAGCTGCCAGAAAGATGAATATGTGACAGCTGGAGCACCTGCTTCCATGCGATAGTGTTAAAACCGCTAAAAGATAAAGTGATGTATGATAATATACTGCCGTGTAATATCAGCGGTAGTAAATCAATTTGGTCACTTTTTTGCATATTTTTTGCAATCACATACACTCAATTCTGTTATTCAGGAAAGTAATTTAAGGATTTTTTGTTCTATGAATGACAAAGTCATAGTCTGGATGCCATTGTTTCTTATTATTTCTCCCTGCATTGTTGACATGACACGTGATTAGAAAAAAAGTCTCGAGAAATAAGGGTGGAAAGGCTAGAACAAAAATAAAAAGGAAGAAAAAAGTCTAGAGAAATTAAGGTGGAAACGCTAGAACAAAAATAAAAAGGAAGAAAAAATTCTAGAGAAATTAAGGTGGAAACGCTAGAACAAAAATAAAAAGGAAGAACAAATTCTAGAGAAATTAAGGTGGAAACGCTAGAACAGAAATAAAAAGGAAGAACAAATTCTAGAGAAATTAAGGTGGAAACGCTAGAACAAAAATAAAAAGGAAAAACAAATTCTAGAGAAATTAAGGGGGAAGCGCTAGAACAAAAATAAAAAGGAAGAACAAATTCTAGAGAAATTAAGGTGGAAACGCTATAACAAAAATAAAAAGAAAAACAAATTCTAGAGAAATTAAGGTGGAAACGCTAGAACAAAAATAAAAAGGAAGAAAAAAGTCTAGAGAAATTAAGGTGGAAACGCTAGAACAAAAATAAAAAGGAAGACCAAATTCTAGAGAAATTAAGGTGGAAACGCTAGTACAAAAATAAAAAGGAAGAAAAAATTCTAGAGAAATTAAGGTGGAAACGCTAGTACAAAAATAAAAAGGAAGAACAAATTCTAGAGAAATTAAGGTGGAAACGCTAGAACAAAAATAAAAAGGAAGAACAAATTCAAGAGAAATTAAGGTGGAAATGCTAGTACAAAAATAAAAAGGATGAAAAAAGTCTAGAGAAATTAAGGTTTAAACGCTAGTACAAAAATAAAAAGGAAGAAAAAATTCTAGAGAAATTAAGGTGGAAATGCTAGAACAAAAATAAAAAGGAAGAACAAATTCTAGAGAACTTAAGGTGGAAACGCTAGTACAAAAATAAAAAGGATGAAAAAAGTCTAGAGAAATTAAGGTGGAAACGCTAGTACAAAAATAAAAAGGAAGAACAAATTCTAGAGAAATTAAGGTGGAAACGTTAGTACAAAAATAAAAAGGAAGAACAAATTCTAGAGAAATTAAGGTGGAAACGCTAGTACAAAAATAAAAAGGATGAAAAAAGTCTAGAGAAATTAAGGTTTAAACGTTAGAACAAAAATAAAAAGGAATAACAAATTCTAGAGAAATTAAGGTGGAAACGCTAGTACAAAAATAAAAAGGAAGAAAACATTCTAGAGAAATTAAGGTGGAAACGCTAGTACAAAAATAAAAAGGAAGAACAAATTCTAGAGAAATTAAGGTGGAAACGCTAGAACAAAAATAAAAAGGAAGAAAAAAGTCTAGAGAAATTAAGGTGGAAACGCTAGAACAAAAATAAAAAGGAAGACCAAATTCTAGAGAAATTAAGGTGGAAACGCTAGTACAAAAATAAAAAGGAAGAAAACATTCTAGAGAAATTAAGGTGGAAACGCTAGTACAAAAATAAAAAGGAAGAACAAATTCTAGAGAAATTAAGGTGGAAACGTTAGTACAAAAATAAAAAGGAAGAACAAATTCTAGAGAAATTAAGGTGGAAACGCTAGTACAAAAATAAAAAGGATGAAAAAAGTCTAGAGAAATTAAGGTTTAAACGTTAGAACAAAAATAAAAAGGAAGAACAAATTCTAGAGAAATTAAGGTGGAAACGCTAGTACAAAAATAAAAAGGAAGAACAAATTCTAGAGAAATTAAGGTGGAAACGCTAGTACAAAAATAAAAAGGAAGAAAACATTCTAGAGAAATTAAGGTGGAAACGCTAGTACAAAAATAAAAAGGAAGAACAAATTCTAGAGAAATTAAGGTGGAAACGCTAGAACAAAAATAAAAAGGAAGAAAAAAGTCTAGAGAAATTAAGGTGGAAACGCTAGAACAAAAATAAAAAGGAAGACCAAATTCTAGAGAAATTAAGGTGGAAACGCTAGTACAAAAATAAAAAGGAAGAAAACATTCTAGAGAAATTAAGGTGGAAACGCTAGTACAAAAATAAAAAGGAAGAACAAATTCTAGAGAAATTAAGGTGGAAACGCTAGAACAAAAATAAAAAGGAAGAACAAATTCTAGAGAAATTAAGGTGGAAACGCTAGTACAAAAATAAAAAGGATGAAAAAAGTCTAGAGAAATTAAGGTTTAAACGTTAGAACAAAAATAAAAAGGAAGAACAAATTCTAGAGAAATTAAGGTGGAAACGCTAGTACAAAAATAAAAAGGAAGAACAAATTCTAGAGAAATTAAGGTGGAAACGCTAGTACAAAAATAAAAAGGATGAAAAAAGTCTAGAGAAATTAAGGTTTAAACGTTAGAACAAAAATAAAAAGGAAGAACAAATTCTAGAGAAATTAAGGTGGAAACGCTAGTACAAAAATAAAAAGGAAGAAAAAATTCTAGAGAAATTAAGGTTTAAACGCTAGTACAAAAATAAAAAGAAAGAACAAATTCTAGAGAAATTAAGGTGGAAACGCTAGAACAAAAATAAAAAGAAAGAACAAATTCTAGAGAAATTAAGGTGGAAACGCTAGTACAAAAATAAAAAGGATGAAAAAAGTCTAGAGAAGTTAAGGTTTAAACGTTAGAACAAAAATAAAAAGGAATAACAAATTCTAGAGAAATTAAGCTGGAAACGCTAGTACAGGAATACAGGGCGAGATATTGTTAGAAAAAAAGGCTATTTTAAAAAAAAACTTTATATTTTTAAAACTTTTTGGGTGATTTCCTTTTTGGTAGCTCTATGTGGAAACTATCGATGTCCTGTACACATTACACAAACCAACACTGTCTTATAGATAATGTAATTTTCTCTTAGTTAGTCCCTTTTAGACAGTTTGGGTCATCTAGAAGATTGTCTGGAAAAGGGAAGGTGATCGTTACCGTGGGTCTTGTGTCATCTCAACAGTTAAACATCCTGAGACCACTCATGTGTGAGGACTTTTCATCCATGGAGGGGTCTAGTCCACAAGTTTGCCTGAGAACACTGCCATGAATAAAGAATGGCATCTAAGCATCCTCCAAGTGAAACTTCTACCAACGATCCAAGAGCAGTTTGGTGATAAACAACATGATGGAGACCATGATAGAAGGCAAAAGTGAAAACTAAGTAGCTCAGAGAGTAAAACATTGCAATTTTGGGTTCATGGCCATGAAACTCGCAGGATCTTAATCCCACTGAAAACTTAAAGCCAATCCTTAGAAAGGGGATGGCCAACCAAAAACACAGAAATTGGGATAACTCCAAGCACGGATTAGAAAAGAATGGGTTGCCATTGGTCAGGATTAGGCCCAGAAGCTGATATCCACAGTCAGGACGAAGGGTTGAAAACTTGAAAAATAAGGGTCAACACTGTAAATATTGAGGGTTTTTTTTTAAACTTGATGTTTTTGTCAAGGAAAGTTTAAAAACCTATAAAAAGGTTATAATTGCACTTTAGTAACTATAGAAACAAAATGTGTGTCAGTCTTAAAACTATTTGCCAGGAATACATAATAGGCCATTTTCTGACTCATTTTTATGTTCATTTTTATGTCCTGCCACAAATAATCATACATATTAAAATATAATTACACATGCACTTATGTGTCCATTGACATATTTTCTATTAAATAACTCTGTGGAAATATAAATATACCTGTTTTCTTTAATTGTTAAAGCTTTTGTATATTGAGCAGTTTCCAACCTTATGGCCGACTAGGAGAACCCATTTTACTCCTTGAAACACCAACAATTCCTGGTGGGTATCTGTACAGAACTGATCAAAAACAGAAAAATTGGCAAAATTGTTTATAGTTATCAAGCCAAAATTCTTTGACTTATAAGACTGCAATCTTTGTTTCCAAAATTATGATTTTTTCCAAAAATTGATAAGAATTTTTTGGAGTCGTTAAATTGGCATAAAACTAGGAATATCTGTGAAGCTTTGTCCCAGCGGACAGTTGGCAATAGCATGCAATGCCAAGTAACTACCTCTCTGCTCCTGCAGAGTCAACACTTTCCCACTTGTACAACCCTATGCAGGTCAGGTCAGTATAGGAAAAATTGCCACAATAGGCTAGATTATTTAAAATTATCAAACAAAAGTCACAACAAAATTACAAAAAAATTACAAAGAACCAAGGAAGTAGCAATGCCAATTATCATTTTTTACACTTCCAGTTGAGAGTAAATTACTTTTTTTTTTAAATCAAAACAGTGCACTACGCCTGTTTTATCCCCCTAATTAAGAGGATAATTTTTGGACAGCATTTGAAAAAGCTATCACTTCTTTATTTAACAAAGTGCTAAGCTTTTTATATTCCTGAAACAGGGATAACTGTTGCACCCAACTGTGTGAAAATGTCCCAGCTTCTTACGTTTTCAACACCTGTCTATAAACAAAAGTAATGCATGCATCGCCCTCCCACCAAAAGGGATAATTTTTTAATAATTTACAATTTACGTAACCTAAGAAGTCTAATACTTCAGTGTGTTGTTAAACATGCTGTCAGTTACATTTGGTTACCATCCGTTTTGCCCCTGCCAGATAGGTCAAAGTCATTGAAAAGGGGTATTTTTAATTTACAGAGAACAGAGCATGTGTGATTGACTCCAAGGGGATCTCACAGCATTTTACACATATTTTAGAGGCAATTAGAGTCTTTTTAATTAATTTTCATGGAAACTCAGAGAAGCCAGCAAATTCAAATTTCTAATGATCCGCTCGTCTGTATTAATGTCTATAAGGCTACGTTCACATTAGCGTCTTTGGGCGCAGCATCGTCGACGCATACCGATGCATGTGCCATGCGCCCCTATCTTTAACATGGGGGGTGCAGGGACATGCGCCGGTATGCGTTGTATTGCGTTTTACGATGCATGTGTCATATTGACGCACAGACAGGGCGCAGAGGACGCTACTTGTAGTGTTTTCCCTGCGCCGGAATTCCTGCTTTGTGTGATCCTATGACAACTCATGCGTTGCAAAACACTGCGTTGTGTATTTGCATTGTTGGTTGCGTTGCGTCGCCAACGCTGCGCCCAACGACGCAAATGTGAATGTAGCCTTAGATGTATTTTTTTTTTATTCACATTTGAGCAGATACAAACAATGGACATAACCATTTTAGGGAGTGAATATCTATGCTTGTTCTTTCATTTTTCATCCTCACCTGTTGTTAAAGGTTTTTATAGTCACAGAATATTGACAATTTATTAGATCATCAATATGAGGCCGGCGGGGGTCTGACACCCGGCACACCCATTTATCAGCTTTTATTTGCTCTGTCAAAAGTTAAACGCTGTTCTGCAGTGCCAGGCAGCTGCCACTACATGTAACACTGTAACTACAATTTATAGCTCCCATCAAAGTATTTACGTCTGGTAGCCGCTGGAAGAGTTAACAGCTGATCGGTGGAGGTGCCCACCAATTGGCTGGGGTGCTGATATGGTATTGGTGACATATCCAAAGACGGGATCATCAATATACTGTGATCAGACCACCACTTTAAGAAAAAAGTTTCAGGATGATAGCATGACGTCAAAGGATGAAAAGATGACTGAAGGCTGATTTTCTATTGATTTTTAGTATGGCTCAACAGCAAAACCAGACAAGTGTTCTCTGAGTCCTGAGTTCAAAAGTACCAGCACTTTCCTTTGGACTCAAGCTACGATGATGCTTAATGTAAAAGTTTGTGCGCAATGTCTATTGATTGTAACACCAGCACCAGGACTGCAGGATAGTCATGTCTGTGACATTTAGGCTATATTCACACTTAGCGGTTTTTACCGCGGAACCGCCGCGATTTTGATGCTGCGGGTCCGCAGCAGTTTCCATAGCGTTTACAGTAACATGTAAACCCTATGGAAACCGCAAACCGCTGTGCACATGCTGCGGGAAAAACCGCGCGGGAACGCAGCGGTTTACAACCCGCAGCATGTCACTTCTTTGTGCAGAATCGCTGCGATTCTGCACCCATAGGAATACATTGAACCGCTTACTTCCCGCATGGGGCTGTGCCCACGTTGCGGGAAGTAAGCGGATAATGTGCGGGTGGTACCCGGGGTGGAGGAGAGGAGACTCTCCTCCAGGCCCTGGGAACCATATTTGGGGTTAAAAAATAAAAAATCTGGTTATACTCACCCTCTGATGTCCGGAGCTCCTGGGCGCTGCACGCGGCTGTCCGGTCAGAGTTGCTGTGCGACCAGGACCTGCGGTGACGTCGCGGTCACATGACCGTGACGTCACGAAGGGTCCTTCTCGCACAGCATCTCTGGAACCGGACCGCCGGGTGCAGCGCCGAGGGATCGGGACGTCAGAGGGTGAGTATAACCAATTTTTATTATTTTTAACATTACTATTGATGCTGCATATTGCTGCATATGCAGCATCAATAGTATAGGCGGAAACCCGCAGCGGAAAACGCGGAACAAACCGCGATAAATCTGCAGGGAGAACCGCAGTTGTTTTGCCCTGCAGATTTATCAAATCCGCTGCGGGAAAACCCGCAGAGGGACGCCGCAAGGTGTGAACATAGCCTTACATTTCAGCTAAGAAGTGTGCCGCATCAACTCGCTGCAAAGCACAAAGGGAATTCTCCCAAATAATGTCAATCATGTGACAGAGACGGCTTGGCCTAGATGCATGTCAAATGCTTTCTCAGATTGTCGCTGGGTTTCATCGTCCTGTATGAGAAATTTACAGGGAGGATTTCTTGTATTGTTTTCTATAACATATAAACTGAAATTTATGGTTTATCAATATCTCTAATCTATCTCACTTTTATCTACCGTATCTATTATCTATAATCTATCTACCATCTATTATCTATCTATCTATCCATCTAGCCAAAAAAACTGACCAGCACCTCCTAAGTGTGAACATGTGCAAGCTGCCACACTGCATTATATAGAAAAAACAAGGCACAGCAGCACTATGTATAAGTTTACCCCATGTGAATGAAAACACAGAAAAAACATTACAAACATATAATCTAGATTTTACTACTCAAATTTTTTTTTTCAAAAATGTTTTTTAAACTTTTGGAAATTAATGAAAACGAAGGTTCTTAGCGCATAAATTGGCCAATTCTTGAATGCCCATAAACCATGGCAAGGTGACCTTTCTCTGATGGGTGCCTGCTCTAGTGCACATGCCTTCTCTTGGACTATCAACTTACAATATTGGACACTCATGTCTACTCCTGGGTTTAGCCTGGCCATAATCAGCTCCACTTGCCCATAAATTGTAGGCTAAACTCAGGAGTTTCATTCATTTCCGTAAGTTTAAAAAAAAATTGAACATTTTTTTTGTGAGTAGTAAAATCTAGATTATATGTTTTTAATGCTTTTCTGTGTTTTCACATTGCATAAACTTATACATAGTGCTGATGTGCTTTCTTTTTTCTATCTCTCTATCTATCTATTATCTATCTATCTATCTATCTATCATCGATCTCCAATCTATCTATTATCTATCTATCTATCTATCTATGTATTATCTATCTATCTATCTATGTATGTATCTATCTATCTATCTATCTATCTATCTATCTATCTATCTATCTATCTATCTATCTATCTATCTATTATCTATCTATCTATCTATTATCTATCTATCTATCTATCTATTATCTATCTATTATCTATCTATCTATTTATCTATCTATCTATCTATCTATCTATCTATCTATCTATCTATCTATCTATTATCTATCTATCCATCTATTATCTATCTATCTATCTATCTATCTATTATCTATCTATCTATTATCTATCTATCTATTGTCCAAAAAAATGAAGGCAGCACTTCAATAGAAAATAAAAGTGATTGATTGGCCCACGTGCGACGTTTCAGTCCAGGATGTGGACCTTTCTCAAGCCCACATCCTGGACTGAAATGTCGCTCATGGGCCAATAAATCACTTTTTTTTTCTATTGGAGTGCTGCCTTCATTTTTTTGGACAATAGTATGAGGATTGGTACATGCCTGGAAGGATTTTTTTGCACCCTTTGTTTTCTTTTGGTGCTGCTTTTTGTTTTCTTTTTCTATCTATCTATCTATCTATCTATCTATCTATCTATCTATCTATCTATCTATCTATCTATCTATCTATCTACGGTATCTATCTATCTACGGTATCTATCTATCTATCTATCTATCTATCTATCTATCTATCTATCTATCTATCTATCTATTCCTGCAGATGGTTGTCTTCCAGCATATCCACCGTGTCAGCAAATCTGTTGTTTCGTTGTATTTTATTTTACATTTGCTGAGATCCTCATTATTCGCCCGCATAAACAATAGACACAATGCATGATATCTGAACATGGTCTTTTAATGGCTCTTACAAAGAACATAACAGCTGAGTACAGTTGTCAACCGAGGACATGTGGATTAGCTCCAAGAAACTTACGAAAAGGAAACAATAGGTGATGCTTGTTGAAAGTTCCTCTTCCGCTAGGTATTTATTGCAGTATTCTCCAATGTCAGCCCATGTCCTCATAACAAAGTGTCATAACTGCAGCTGAATACTGTGCATTATGTAGTTCAGACGTCATCTTCCTTGGGGCAGCGCTGTTATCTGCCTTATATGGAGGTATAAATTCATTTTTATACCACATTTCTGATTAAATTTTATAGATATTACAAAAGAGCTTATCAATTCGATGCAAATTGAATCTGTGTCAAATTTTTATAGATTCGCTTAACCTGGCGACCTTGAATAGTCTGTGATTCGCTTTTCGTGGATCGCCAAAAATGGCAATTGTAATTTTAAACATTGCAGAAGATTGTATCAGACTCACATGACATTTCCCCAGTCAGATGGGTTTCCCCATAATGCTTTTCATTTATGACATTACATTTTAAAGCTCAGATAGTCAGGAAGGACTCTACTAGCCTTTAGAAAAGTAGAGGCAGGGAATGCAGCAGACATGTTGGGGTGAATCTGAATTGTGAGAAAACATCACAGCTTAGCCATAGCAATAAAGATAGAAGTCCATAAAACACCGCGGAAACTGTATGACAGCACAGAGGTGAAGATCAATGTTTTGCCATAGCCGTATATGTTGAGGTCATTTTGACATTACTAAAGCTGTGTTTGCAAGGAAAGGGGATGGATAAACTCCTAGAAGATCTTAGAGTTAGCCAATAGTTGCTACTGCGCAGGCGCGGGCTGCGCCATCCTGAAGGAGGAAACTTTTTTCTTCTCCAGCAAGATGGCGCCGCAGGCACCTGTGCAATAGCGGCTATCGGATCTCTATACACACGGATAGCTGCTGCTGCACAGGCAGGCGCCATTTTCAAATTGAATATTTTTGTACTTGTTCAATAATATCAAGAACAGTTATTACTAGGACACTAAACATGTGATTATGCCGCAGAGTAGGTACCACGGCCGAGACCTGTCTGCAGAAGGGTTTTTTGTATTTTCTTCAATATGTACAGATATTCATTACTAAAACTAGGGGACAGGTCAGTGAGGGACCTATCAGCAGTCTGCATTATGAATACCTAATTAGAGCACCATATGAAGACCCCCACAGGTTGCAGGGCTGCCACTAGGAATTTCAGGGCCCCATACAGTCAAAAGTTTTGGATCCCCTTGAGACAACACCCAGGCTCCACCCCAGCTCCGCCTCCACCCTTTGAACCTTCCCCAGTCCCACTGCTCACTTTTGGAAAAACTCGACTTCTCCACCACGTCCTCATCAATCAGATATTAACAGTTCCCATTAAACTCCAGATCACATACATAACCAGCAGCTTTTATTCTGGCCAAAAGAATTTTTAAGCTGCCACCACGACATGGTAGACTCTTTTGGCCAGACCCTACTCTACTCTAACATATTAAATATTAGTATATTTTATGTATTTTTCTTTAAGGGAATGAGTCGCATTTTTTTAAAAATGACCATTAATACAACATACAAGGGACAAATGCCATCATACCATGACCAGACCACATATTGCCACCGCATAGTGACTGAATACTACAATGCTGATCATTAATTAAAAAAAACACACAATACTAAGTGACATTATACACAGGAACTATATTTACTGTCAGTGTACAGGTAATACAGTGATCACTGGTGACATTATACACAGGAGCTCTGTATATAGTGTACAGTGTATAGTGGCAGTGTACAGGTAACACACTGACTTTAACCCCCCACATCATCATGTGCAGTCCCCCTTTAATCCCCCTCTTCACATCATCATGTGCAGTCCCCCTTTAACCCCCCCACATCATCATGTGCAGTCCCTCTTTAACCCCCTCTTCACATCATGTGCAGTCCCCCTTTAACCCCTCTCCCCACATCATCATGTGCAGTCCACTTTTAACCCCCCTCCCCACATCATCATGTGCAGTCCCCCTTACTCCTTCCCCCATCATCATGTGCAATTCCTCCTCCTCCCCTCACCCGTTTAATTCATTTTGCACAAAAAACAAAAAAGTTTTGTATTCTTACCTCACAGTCGCTCTCCAGCAGCGCGGCTCTGCCTCCAGCACCAGGTACACGTCAGGCATCACCTGACATGAAGTACACAGAGGACGGAGGGAGCAGGAGCAGCGCAGCCATCAAAGTACGACAGCCGTGCACAGACCCGGGAAAGCTCCTGGGCCCCAGCACCAACGTGTGCGCCACAGCACGCACCACTTTGCTGCACGATGGGGCCTGATGAAAAGTAGAACATAAGCGGGACCCCGGATCTGCAGGCCCCTCTGTGTACTGCTGTTCACCCAGCCCCATACAGCAGTAAGGGCAGCAATGCCCTGATGGTGGCCCTGACAGGTCGCCCTGGAGCACAAGCATATCATTAACTCAAAACTGAAAATAAAGATTAAACAACAACCACAAGATGGATTTCATTAGCCAAGGTATCATTTTAATCAGTATAACGCTGCCGACCTGACACTGTCTGTAGTTTACTGAGCATAATCCTGCTGATGGTTCCCTTTAAGTGCTAGCACCCACAATTTGTTATCATGCTTTTCTTCTTGCTTGGCTATTCATCAAGCTTGACTCATTGATCTCTGGTGATTGCCTTGCCAGAAACCTAGGCAGCCATGAGAGCTTGGGTGGGTATTTCCAAACTTTCACAAGTGACAGGTACTTGTTTCTGACCCTTGCAAGGACTTCTGAATCAGAGGATTGAAGAGTAACTCAGTGGACTAAATTACTCTTTTTTTCTCAGGTCCCTTCCCTGACGTCATTTAGAAGATCCTAGTTCCTGATGTCTCAGTCTGGTCATAACAAAAACAGAAAATGGATAACCAATTTCACATATTTTAAATTACACAAAACCTAAAATTACATAATAATATTCATAGATATTATCTACATTTTAGTAAAAGAAGAGAGATGGCCTTCTTTTCTTTTTTGACCCTTTGCTGTATTTTGGCGCTTTATCCGATCTGACAAGTGGACATGTAGAGACAGGGGACAATGAATGTCATGACGTGGACCTCCATGTGACTATGTGAAGCTAGTAACACTGCCAAGAAGGCGGTAAGATACACATCATGCCAGTTTAAGGGCAGTCACAGGATTCAGATTGGCCTCAGTGTTAAAATGGAGGAGCAGAACAACAGAAGACCATCACGAGAAACCGGAGTAGAGCTGGCAGAATAGGTGAATATAAAGTTATTTTTATTTTAACCCTTTCACAGCCTTCAGTAAAAGCACAATGGTAGTCCGTCGTGATATATAATATGCATTATGTGCACTGTAGATATGCATTGTGCCAAAACTAGTGTTGAGCATTCCGATACCGCAAGTATCGGGTATCGGCCGATATTTGCGGTATCGGAATTCCGATACCGAATTCCGATACTTCCCGCGTATCGGATACCGGAATCGCAAGTTCCCAGAATTCAAACTGAACGCAGCAGCCAATGAGGAATGATTGGAAGTGTGGGCACATCCTGTTTAGCATGGTGGGCATGTAAGTACTGGCAAGGCTTGGATTGGCTGCTGAAATGATGTCACTCTGCACTATAAAAAACGCTGCTGCCATTTTGCGCTCACTCTGCTGTGATTTCAGTTAGGGACAGGACGCTGTGTTCTAACTGAGGGCCAGTCGAGCTAGCTAATTGCTTTATTTTCCTTTCCAAAGGCTAATTTAGCAAAACACTGTGTGTTCTTCACTGTTCACCTTGCTCTTGCCTTGCAGCGCTGTTTTAACAGCGTTCTGCAAGGTCTCTGTGTGTGTGTGTGTGTGCAGCTCACTCTGTAGTCTGTGTGCAGCCATATACCCGGTTGTATTCAGCTCAGGGGGGGTTCACACTGCCTCACACAGTTGTCCTTTTTTGCTCTTAGTGCAGCCTGCTGCACATTTTTTCTCAAATTTCCTATTAGTGTTTTTCCACCAGTCTCCAGCTCTATTGTGGAAAAACACTACATAGGATAACCTAGAGGGGGGTTTTTGGGCCTTGCAGCGCCGTTTACGGCTGTCTGCACGGTCTCCGTGTGAGCCCAGCTCGCCCTGTAGTCTGTGTGCAGCCATAGCCGGTTGGATTCAGCTCAGGGTTCGTTACTGGCTCATACCTTGAGAAAAATTTTACTTTTTTTCAAATAGTGCAGCCTGTTTAAAATTTGAAAAAAAAAAATTCCTATTAGTGTCTTTCCACTCGTATCCAGCTAAATAGTGGAAAAACACTATATAGGATAACCTAGAGGAGGGTTTTTTGGCCTTGCAGCGCCGTTTACGGCTGTCTGCACGGTCTCCGTGTGAGCCCAGCTCGCCCTGTAGTCTGTGTGCAGCCATAGCCGGTTGGATTCAGCTCAGGGTTCGTTACTGGCTCATACCTAGAGAAAAATTTTACTTTTTTTCAAATAGTGCAGCCTGTTTAAAATTTGAAAAACAAAAATTCCTATTAGTGTCTTTCCACTCGTATCCAGCTAAATAGTGGAAAAACACTATATAGGATAACCTAGAGGAGGGTTTTTTGGCCTTGCAGCGCCGTTTACGGCTGTCTGCACGGTCTCTGTGTGAGCGCAGCTCGCCCTGTAGTCTGTGTGCAGCCATAGCCGGTTGGATTCAGCTCAGGGTGTGTTACTGCCTCATACCTTGAAAAACAATTTCCTTTTTTTCAAATAGTGCAGCCAGTTTAAAATTTGAAAAAAAAAAATCCTATTAGTGTCTTTCCACTCGTATTCAGCTAAATAGTGGAAAAACACTATATAGGATAACCTAGAGGAGGGTTTTTTGGCCTTGCAGCGCCGTTTACGGCTGTCTGCACGGTCTCCGTGTGAGCCCAGCTCGCCCTGTAGTCTGTGTGCAGCCATAGCCGGTTGGATTCAGCTCAGGGTTCGTTACTGGCTCATACCTAGAGAAAAATTTTACTTTTTTTCAAATAGTGCAGCCTGTTTAAAATTTGAAAAACAAAAATTCCTATTAGTGTCTTTCCACTCGTATCCAGCTAAATAGTGGAAAAACACTATATAGGATAACCTAGAGGAGGGTTTTTTGGCCTTGCAGCGCCGTTTACGGCTGTCTGCACGGTCTCTGTGTGAGCGCAGCTCGCCCTGTAGTCTGTGTGCAGCCATAGCCGGTTGGATTCAGCTCAGGGTGCGTTACTGCCTCATACCTTGAAAAACAATTTCCTTTTTTTCAAATAGTGCAGCCAGTTTAAAATTTGAAAAAAAAAATTCCTATTAGTGTCTTTCCACTCGTATCCAGCTAAATAGTGGAAAAACACTATATAGGATAACCGAGAGGAGGGTTTTTTGGCCTTGCAGCGCCGTTTACGGCTGTCTGCACGGTCTCCGTGTGATTTAAACTAGCTCTGTAGCCCGATCTGCACCAAAAAAAAAGTTAAGTTCACCAAACACAACTTAACACTTGTGTAGGCCACATTTGAAAAATAATAAAGTTTAGTCCACAATTTACAACATTAGTGTTTCTTACACCTGTTAGGAGGAGCATTTCAGGAATAAGCACACTAAGGCCTTAGTACTTTTCTGCTTATCTTTATCTGTCAACCAAGATGAAGAGGGCAGGGAGTAAGGCACGTGGGCGCGGAGCAGGGAGAGGAGCAGGGAGAGGACGTGGTGATTCTGTGCCTGCTGCGGGCGCCGGTGACTCGTCGTCACTCAGTTTCAGCAGGGAACAGTCCTTCATGCGCAGCTTTGTCGGAGAGCGCCGTGCACCGCTGCTACGTGAAGACCAAATTGAAGCCGTTGTCGGGTGGATGGCAGCTAACGCCTCGGCATCGACTTCAGTTAGTGCCACATCCTCTCAGGCACAGAGCACTGGAGAGCAGCCATCTGTCTCTTCACCACCTGCCAAATTGGCCAGGCAGTCAGAGAGCCCAGGACAGGAGCCGTCTCTACTTCTGTTCTCTGAATCTCTTGGCTTGGAAACAGGGGGCCAGCCAAGCAGCATTGGAGAAATGGAAGAAGAGGCAGTGTGCAGTGATGCCCAAAAGCTTTATCTCTCTGACTCTGAAGAGGCAGGTGGGCCAGTGCCTCCGGTGACCACAGCGCAGTACGCATCTGATGATGAAACTCAGGTGCCGCTTTCTGATGCGTACTGTGCTGCCGAGACTACCCAGGAGGAGCAGTTGGTGGCAGAGGGTAGTGGAGATGATGAGGTCCTTGACCCATCGTGGCGTGAGGAACAGGAAGGTGGTGGGAGCAGCTCTGAGGAAGAGCTTCCCCTTACGGGCCAAAGAGGGAGAGGGAGGGGGAAGACTGCGGAGCCTGTAGCCTCCACTTTGGCACCCGTTAGGAGCCTGTCTCTTTCCAAAGCCAAAAAGGGCGCTCCCAAGACTTGCAGTGCCTGGTCCTTTTTTGACACAGTTGCAGATGACATTTGTTTTGTCAAATGCAAGCTGTGTCATCAGAAAGTAAAAAGAGGTAAAAGTGTCAGCAACCTCAATACCACAAATATGTGGAAACATGTGCGGAACAGGCGCGCGGTGGAGTTACAGAAACACAGTGAAGACGTAGGCCAACCAGCAGCGGCAGCTACCACCTCTTCATCTCGTGTTGCCTCTTCCTCCACTGTTGTCCAGAGACCTAGTGTAATTCCACCCACAGCACCACCTTCCCAGTCATCCTCACACTCCCAGTCTACTCTACAGCCATCGGTAGTCCAGGCATGGGAGAAAAGGCGGGCATTCTCGGCCAACCACCCCCGAGCACAGGCTCTGAATGCAGGCATTGCCAAACTGTTGTCCCTGGAAATGCTCTCGTTCAGGCTGGTGGAGACTGACAGCTTCCGTGACTTGATGGCATTGGCAGTCCCACAGTAAAAGGTGCCCAGCCGCTTTTACTTCAGCAGGCAGGCTGTCCCTGCCCTGCACAGGCATGTTGAGGCAAACATAAAACATGCGCTACTGAATGCCGTCAGTAGCAAGGTCCACCTCACCACCGATGCGTGGACCAGTCAGCATGGACAGGGGCGATATGTTTCCCTCACTGCCCATTGGGTTAATGTTGTTGAGCCAGGTACAGATCGTGCGAGTGGCGCAGGACGTGTCCTGCCCACTCCAAGGATTGCAGGAATCCAGTCTGTACGCATCGACTCCTCCTCTTACACCAGTTCCTCTGATTCCTCTCTGCAGGATCCGTCACAGTCCACCTCCACATGGACCCGTGAACGTTTACCTATGACCGACATGAGCACAGCCGTGGCCAAACGTCAGCAGGCCGTCTTGAAACTAGTTTCATTGGGGCATCGAAGCCACACAGCGCAGGTGACAATGGCCGAAATCTGGTGGCAGCTTTGGCCCTTGGCAACCTCACTCACATCCCATGTCTGGCACATGTGCTCAATTTGGTTGTGCAGAGTTTTCTGAGGGACTATCCGGATCTTGATGCCCTGCTGCACAAGGTCCGCCTAGAGTGTGCTCACTTGCGGTGTTCCAGCTTGGCCAGATCCCGCATTGCTGCTCTGCAGCGCCGATTCCGCCTTCCGGAACACCGCATCATATGTGACCTACCTACCCGGTGGAATTCCACGTTACATATGTTGGAGCGGTTGTGTGAGCAGCAGCAAGCAGTTATGGAGTACCAGCTGCATCAGGCGCAAAGAAGTCGCAGTCAGCGCCGATCAGACTTCACAACCACAGAGTGGGCCACTATGAAGGACGTCTGCCAGGTTTTGCGTCCTTTTGATTATTCCACGCGGATGGCAAGTGCAGATGATGCACTAGTCAGCATGACTGTCCCCCTTATCTGCCTGCTTCAGCAAACTTTGCAAGGGTTAAGGGATGATGTGGTGGAAGAGGTGGAGGATGAGGAGTCACCTTTTCCATCAGCTTCTGGAGAGTCAGCGCCACGTGGTTCCTCACAAAGGGGTACGCAGGGGCCAATTTGTGAGGAGGATGAGGAGGAGTCAATGGAGGAGGAAGAGCTCCGTCCAGAGGAGGGAGCGACACAATTGTCCAGTGGTCAGTGTGTACAGCGAGGGTGGGGTGATGACGAGCGGGCAGAGATCATGTCTCAAGCAGGGGACAGCGTTTCTGGGCCAGTTGGCACTCTGCAGCACATGGTGGATTTCATGCTGCAGTGCCTGAGAAACGACCGCCGCATCGACCACATTCTCAACATGCCTGATTATTGGGTGTTCACCCTCCTCGATCCTCGCTACCGGGACAACGTCCAAAACCTCATCCCTGCGTTGACCCGGGAGCGTAAATTGCGGGAGTACCACGACACACTGGTGAATTCCATCATCTTCTCCTGTCCAACTGACGACAGAGGGGCGATCTAATAACCATGTATAAGTATATAAGGGGACAATACAAATATCTCGCTGAGGATCTGTTTATACCAAGGAAGGTGACGGGCACAAGGGGGCATTCTTTGCGTCTGGAGGAGAGAAGGTTTTTCCACCAACATAGAAGAGGATTCTTTACTGTTAGGGCAGTGAGAATCTGGAATTGCTTGCCTGAGGAGGTGGTGATGGCGAACTCAGTCGAGGGGTTCAAGAGAGGCCTGGATGTCTTCCTGGAGCAGAACAATATTGTATCATACAATTATTAGGTTCTGTAGAAGGACGTAGATCTGGGTATTTATTATGATGGAATATAGGCTGAACTGGATGGACAAATGTCTTTTTTCGGCCTTACTAACTATGTTACTATGTTACTATGAGTGCTGCTAGTGCTTTACAAAGCAGCTCAGTGCGTCGAGGCAGTGGGGGAGGCTCTGCCCAAAGAGGGAGCAGAAGCAGTGCCTCTGCCCAAGGCAAGCCCAGTATGGCACAACTCTGGCACACTTTTGTGTGCCCGCCCCAAATGTCTACACCATCACCGGCGGCTCCAGTCAGCAGGAGGCAACGGTTCCGTCAGATGGTGACAGACTACATGGCTTGCCCTCTTACTGTACTCCCAGACGGCTCTTCCCCGTTCAAGTTTTGGGTCTCTAAGCTGGATACATGGCCAGAGCTAAGCCAGTATGCATTGGAGGTGCTGGCTTGCCCTGCGGCTAGTGTCTTATCGGAACGTGTCTTTAGTGCCGCAGGTGGTGTACTAACAGACCGTCGCATGCGACTATCCTCCGATAACGTTGACCGGCTTACTTTCCTGAAAATGAACCAGGCCTGGATCTCGCAGGAATTTGCCACTCCTCTGCCTGATTAAGTAATTGGGTGTCATCCAGGTCTCCTGCTGTGTTCATCTTTCTACCACCTGAACTGCTATTCCTGGGCTCCAACACCGCCAGTTGCGGCTCAGAAGTGCAGGCTGCACAGTAAAAACATACGACCCAGTGTTATTGGGTTTCAGTAACGTCAGCTGATCCCCAGCTGTGTAGCCGGCAATGTGTCCTGCGACCGCCACGCTGGCACAACAACCTAAATGTAAGGGAACCTGTCCCCCCCCCCCCCCCCCGTCGTTTGTTACTGAAAGAGCCATCTTGTGCAGCAGTAATGCTGCACAAGGAAAAGGTAGCTCTTTTTTTTTAGCTCTTTGCACACGCAGAACTTAACACTTATAAAATGTGTTCACTGATACCGTTATACCGTCCCGGAGCTGGGACTTTCCTTCGTAATGTGACGCAGCACAGCCGTCATTCCTACCCCCTTGGTGCCATGCGCTGCCTCCTCAGCGTTGTTTTAAGCTGTCACGGAGCCTGCGCTGTTCTGTTATCCCTTGGGCATGTGTTGTGAATTCTGTGGCTGAATTCACTCCTGTGGTCACAAGTGGTACTGCAGCTTCTGAGCTTCCTCCCTCAGGTGTTCTGGTGAGCTCGTTAGCTGCTTCATTACTTAACTCCGCCTGATGCTGCTATCCTTGCTCCTTGTCAATGTTTCAGTGTTGGATCTGAGCTTCTCCTGATTGTTCCTGTGACCTGCTGCTCTGTATAGCTAAGTGCTTTTTGCTTTTTTGTTGCTTTTTTCCTGTCCAGCTTGTCTTTTGTTTTGCTGGAAGCTCTGAGACGCAAAGGGTGTACCGCCGTGCCGTTAATTCGGCACGGTGGGTTTTTTTTTGCCCCCTTTGCGTGGTTTTGCTTTAGGGTTTTTTGTAGACTGCAAAGTTCGCTTTACTGTCCTCGCTCTGTCCTAGAATATCGGGCCCCACTTTGCTGAATCTATTTCATCCCTACGTTTTGTCTTTTCATCTTACTCACAGTCATTATATGTGGGGGGCTGCCTTTTCCTTTGGGGAATTTCTCTGGGGCAAGTCAGGCCTATTTTTCTATCTTCAGGCTAGCTAGTTTCTTAGGCTGTGCCGAGTTGCCTAGGTAGTTGTTAGGCGCAATCCACAGCCGCTTTTAGTTGTGTTTAGGATAGGATCAGGTGTGCAGTCTACAGAGTTTCCACGTCTCAGAGCTCGTTCTTGTATTTTTGGGTATTTGTCAGATCACTGTGTGCGCTCTGATCGCTAAGCACACTGTGTTTCTGGATTGCCTTCATAACACCTGTCATTAGCAAACATAACAGTACAAGGAGCCAACTAATGATTCTCAATAGAGGGAAAGAAAAAGTTCTGACATCATTTTTTTTTTTTTTTTTCTGCTCTGTGTTCACTTTTTTTTTTCCCCTAGACATTTGGGTGATTCTGGACACAGGTGTGGACATGGATATTCAGGGTCTGTGCTCTTCAATGGATAATCTCGTTATAAATGTACAAAAAATTCAAGATACTATTGATCAGAAATCTATGTTAGAACCAAGAATTCCTATTCCTGATTTGTTTTTTGGAGATAGAACTAAGTTTCTAAGTTTCAAAAATAATTGTAAGCTATTTCTGGCCTTGAAACCTCATTCTTCTGGTAATCCTATTCAACAGGTTTTGATTATTATTTCTTTTTTGCGCGGCGACCTTCAAGACTGGGCATTTTCTCTTGCGCCAGGAGACCCTGCATTGAGTAGTGTCGATGCGTTTTTCCTGGCGCTCGGATTGCTGTACGATGAGCCTAATTCAGTGGATCAGGCTGAGAAAAATTTGCTGGCTTTGTGCCAGGGTCAGGATGATATAGAAGTATATTGTCAGAAATTTAGGAAATGGTCAGTACTCACTCAGTGGAATGAATCTGCGCTGGCAGCTTTGTTCAGAAAGGGTCTCTCTGAGGCTCTTAAGGATGTCATGGTGGGATTTCCTATGCCTGCTGGTTTGAATGAGTCTTTGTCTTTGGCCATTCAGATCGGTCGACGCTTGCGCGAGCGTAAATCTGTGCACCATTTGGCGGTACTGCCTGAGGTTAAACCTGAGCCTATGCAGTGCGATAGGACTATGACTAGAGTTGAACGGCAGGAATACAGACGTCTGAATGGTCTGTGTTTCTACTGTGGTGATTCCACTCATGCTATTTCTGATTGTCCTAAGCGCACTAAGCGGTCCGCTAGGTCTGCCGTCATTGGTACTGTACAGTCCAAATTCCTTCTGTCCATTACCTTGATATGCTCTTTGTCGTCATTTTCTGTCATGGCGTTTGTGGATTCGGGCGCTGCCCTGAATCTGATAGATTTGGATTATGCTAAACGTTGTGGGTTTTTCTTGGAGCCTTTGCGGTGTCCTATTCCATTGAGAGGAATTGATGCTACACCTTTGGCCAAGAATAAACCTCAATACTGGGCCCAGCTGACCATGTGCATGGCTCCTGCAAATCAGGAAGTTATTCGCTTTCTGGTGTTGCATAATCTGCATGATGTGGTCGTGTTGGGGTTGCCATGGCTACAAATCCATAATCCAGTATTGGATTGGAATTCCATGTCGGTATCCAGCTGGGGTTGTCAGGGGGTACATGGTGATGTTCCATTTTTGTCGATTTCGTCATCCACCCCTTCTGAGGTCCCAGAGTTCTTGTCTGATTATCAGGATGTATTTGAAGAGCCCAAGTCCGATGCTCTACCTCCGCATAGGGATTGTGATTGTGCTATCAATTTGATTCCTGGTAGTAAATTCCCTAAAGGTCGATTATTTAATTTATCCGTGCCCGAACACGCCGCTATGCGCAGTTATGTGAAGGAATCCCTGGAGAAGGGACATATTCGCCCATCGTCATCACCACTGGGAGCAGGGTTCTTCTTTGTAGCCAAGAAGGATGGTTCGCTGAGACCGTGTATTGATTACCGCCTTCTTAATAAGATCACTGTTAAATTTCAGTATCCCTTGCCATTGTTATCTGACTTGTTTGCTCGGATTAAGGGGGCTAGTTGGTTCACTAAGATAGATCTTCGTGGTGCGTATAATCTGGTGAGAATCAGGCAAGGAGATGAATGGAAAACTGCATTCAATACGCCCGAGGGTCATTTTGAGTATCTAGTGATGCCGTTCGGACTTGCCAATGCTCCATCTGTGTTTCAGTCTTTTATGCATGACATCTTCCGTGAGTATCTGGATAAATTCCTGATTGTTTACTTGGATGACATTTTGATCTTCTCAGATGATTGGGAGTCTCATGTGAAGCAGGTCAGAATGGTTTTTCAGGTCCTGCGTGCTAACTCTTTGTTTGTGAAGGGATCAAAGTGTCTCTTCGGTGTGCAGAAAGTTTCATTTTTGGGGTTCATCTTTACCCCTTCTACTATTGAGATGGATCCAGTTAAGGTCCAAGCCATCCAGGATTGGATTCAGCTGACATCTCTGAAAAGTCTGCAAAAGTTCCTGGGCTTTGCTAATTTTTATCGTCGCTTCATCTGTAATTTTTCTAGCATTGCCAAACCATTGACCGATTTGACCAAGAAGGGTGCTGATTTGGTTAATTGGTCTTCTGCTGCTGTGGAAGCTTTTCAGGAGTTGAAGCATCGTTTTTGTTCTGCCCCTGTGTTGTGTCAGCCAGATGTTTCTCTTCCGTTCCAGGTCGAGGTTGATGCTTCTGAGATTGGAGCAGGGGCGGTTTTGTCACAGAGAGGTTCTGATTGCTCAGTGATGAAACCATGTGCTTTCTTTTCCAGGAAGTTTTCGCCCGCTGAGCGTAATTATGATGTGGGCAATCGAGAGTTGCTGGCCATGAAGTGGGCATTCGAGGAGTGGCGTCATTGGCTTGAAGGAGCTAAGCATCGCGTGGTGGTATTGACTGATCATAAGAACTTGACTTATCTCGAGTCTGCCAAGCGCTTGAATCCTAGACAGGCCCGTTGGTCGTTATTTTTTGCCCGCTTCGACTTTGTGATTTCGTACCTTCCGGGCTCTAAAAATGTGAAGGCGGATGCTCTGTCTAGGAGTTTTGTGCCCGACTATCCGGGTTTATCTGAGCCAGCGGGTATCCTCAAGGAAGGAGTCATTGTGTCTGCCATCTCCCCTGATTTGCGGCGGGTGCTGCAAAAATTTCAGGCGAATAAACCTGATCGTTGTCCAGCAGAGAAACTGTTCGTCCCTGATAGGTGGACTAATAAACTTATCTCTGAACTTCATTGTTCGGTGTTGGCTGGTCATCCTGGAATCTTTGGTACCAGAGAGTTAGTGGCTAGATCCTTCTGGTGGCCATCTCTGTCACGGGATGTACGTACTTTTGTGCAGTCCTGTGGGATTTGTGCTAGGGCTAAGCCCTGCTGTTCTCGTGCCAGTGGGTTGCTTTTGCCCTTGCCGGTCCCAAAGAGGCCTTGGACACATATTTCGATGGATTTCATTTCTGACCTTCCCGTTTCTCAAAAGATGTCAGTCATTTGGGTGGTCTGTGATCGCTTTTCTAAAATGGTCCATCTGGTGCCCTTGGCTAAATTGCCTTCCTCCTCTGATTTGGTACCTTTGTTCTTTCAGCATGTGGTTCGGTTGCATGGCATTCCTGAGAATATTGTTTCTGACAGAGGTTCCCAGTTTGTTTCAAGGTTTTGGCGAGCCTTTTGTGGTAGGATGGGCATTGACCTATCCTTTTCCTCGGCTTTCCATCCTCTGACTAATGGCCAGACCGAACGAACCAATCAGACCTTGGAAACATATCTGAGATGTTTTGTTTCTGCAGACCAGGATGATTGGGTGTCCTTTTTGCCGTTGGCTGAGTTCGCCCTTAATAATCGGGCCAGCTCGGCTACCTTGGTTTCTCCATTTTTTTGCAATTCTGGGTTCCATCCTCGTTTCTCTTCAGGACAGGTTGAGTCTTCGGACTGTCCTGGTGTGGATTCTGTGGTGGATAGGTTGCAGCAGATCTGGACTCAGGTAGTGGACAATTTGATCTTGTCCCAGGAGAAAGCTCAACTTTTCGCTAATCGCAGACGCCGTGTGGGTCCTCGACTTCGTGTTGGGGATCTGGTTTGGTTATCTTCTCGTCATATTCCTATGAAGGTTTCCTCTCCTAAATTTAAACCTCGTTTTATTGGTCCGTATAGGATTTCTGAGGTTCTCAATCCTGTGTCTTTTCGTTTGACCCTCCCAGACTCCTTTTCCATACATAATGTATTCCATAGGTCGTTGTTGCGGAGATACGTGGCACCTATGGTTCCATCTGTTGAGCCTCCTGCCCCGCTTTTGGTGGAGGGGGAATTGGAGTATATTGTGGAGAAGATTTTGGATTCTCGTGTTTCTAGACGGAAACTCCAGTATCTGGTTAAATGGAAGGGTTATGCTCAGGAAGATAATTCCTGGGTTTTTGCCTCTGATGTTCATGCTTCCGATCTTGTTCGTGCCTTTCATGCGGCTCATCCTGGTCGGCCTGGGGGCTCTGGTGAGGGTTCGGTGACCCCTCCTCAAGGGGGGGGGTACTGTTGTGAATTCTGTGGCTGAATTCACTCCTGTGGTCACAAGTGGTACTGCAGCTTCTGAGCTTCCTCCCTCAGGTGTTCTGGTGAGCTCGTTAGCTGCTTCATTACTTAACTCCGCCTGATGCTGCTATCCTTGCTCCTTGTCAATGTTTCAGTGTTGGATCTGAGCTTCTCCTGATTGTTCCTGTGACCTGCTGCTCTGTATAGCTAAGTGCTTTTTGCTTTTTTGTTGCTTTTTTCCTGTCCAGCTTGTCTTTTGTTTTGCTGGAAGCTCTGAGACGCAAAGGGTGTACCGCCGTGCCGTTAGTTCGGCACGGTGGGGTTTTTTTTGCCCCCTTTGCGTGGTTTTGCTTTAGGGTTTTTTGTAGACTGCAAAGTTCGCTTTACTGTCCTCGCTCTGTCCTAGAATATCGGGCCCCACTTTGCTGAATCTATTTCATCCCTACGTTTTGTCTTTTCATCTTACTCACAGTCATTATATGTGGGGGGCTGCCTTTTCCTTTGGGGAATTTCTCTGGGGCAAGTCAGGCCTATTTTTCTATCTTCAGGCTAGCTAGTTTCTTAGGCTGTGCCGAGTTGCCTAGGTAGCTGTTAGGCGCAATCCACAGCCGCTTTTAGTTGTGTTTAGGATAGGATCAGGTGTGCAGTCTACAGAGTTTCCACGTCTCAGAGCTCGTTCTTGTATTTTTGGGTATTTGTCAGATCACTGTGTGCGCTCTGATCGCTAAGCACACTGTGTTTCTGGATTGCCTTCATAACACCTGTCATTAGCAAACATAACAGGCATGCCCTATTTGCGCTGCCTGTCTTCTGACATAATTTGGTGTCAGGCTGGCTGCGCCTGTGCGGCCGCGCTGCCCGAGATCCCGCCTCGCAGTGTCTTCTGATTGAGTCACACTGCGGGCCTGGGATCCATGGGCATGCGCAGTGCATATCTTCCCCTCGGGCTCTCGCTCATTTCCCTCCGCCTTCTTTAGACTGTGCGCCGTCAGCTGATCCCTAGCATGCCACGGCCGTGACACCGCACAGTCTGAAGAAGAGGGAAGGAGGGGAGTGAGAGTCAAGGTTATGCACTGTGCATGCCCATGGTTCCAAGGCCCGCAGTGGGATTACGTTAGACGAGACTGCGAGGTGGGATCTGGAGCAGCGTGGACGCACAGGCACTGACAGCCTGACACCAAATTATGTCAGAAGACAGGCAGCGCTAATTGGGCATGGCCAAGGGCTAACAGAACAGCGCAGGCTCCGTGACAGCTTAAAACAACGCTGAGGAGGCAGCGCACGGCATCAAGGGGATAGGAATGACAGCTGTGCTGTGTCCCATTACGAAGGAAATTCGCACCTCCGGAACGGTTTAACGGTATAAAGGGACACATTTTTAGTGTTTACTTCGGTGTTTGCAAGGAGCATAATTAAAAGAGCAACCTTTTCCTTTTGCATCCTTAGTGCTGCACAAGATGGCTCTTTCAGCTACAATTGTCTTGGGGGGGGTTAAAGGTTTCCTTTCAACTTGCTCCAATCAGGCTTCGGCCTACACTCTGTTCCTCTGCTCCTCCTGCTGTCCCTGGGCTCTAACACCGCCAGTTGGTGCCTGGAAGTGCTGTGTGCACAGTCAACAGTCGCTCCTCTGTTATTGGGGTTCAGTAACGTCAGCTGATCCCCAGCTGTGTGTGCGGCAATACCTCCAATCTGCTCCTCCTGCTGTCCCTGGGCTCTAACACCGCCAGTTGGTGCCTGGAAGTGCTGTGTGCACAGTCAACAGTCGCTCCTCTGTTATTGGGGTTCAGTAACGTCAGCTGATCCCCAGCTGTGTGTGCGGCAATACCTCCAATCTGCTCCTCCTGCTGTCCCTGGGCTCTAACACCGCCAGTTGGTGCCTGGAAGTGCTGTGTGCACAGTCAACAGTCGCTCCTCTGTTATTGGGGTTCAGTAACGTCAGCTGATCCCCAGCTGTGTATCCGGCAACGTGTCATGCGACCGCCACGCTGGCACAATTAAAATGTAAGGGGACCTGTCCCCCTCCCCCCTAGGCGTTTGTTACTGAAAGAGCCACCATGTGCAGCACTAATACTGCACAAAGGAAAGGTCGCTCTTGAAATTATGCTCCTTGCAAACGCTGAACTACACACTCATGTAATGTGTCCCCTCACACCGTCCAACCGTCCCGGAGGTGGGACTTTCCTTTGTAATGTGACGCAGCACAGCCGTCATTGCTACCCCCTTGGCACCGTGCGCTGCCTCCTTAGCGTTGTTTGATTCCGTCATGGACCCTGCGCTGTTATGTTATCCCTTGGCCATGCACAGTTTGCGCTGCCCGTCCTCTGATATCATTTGTTGTCGTCCTGGCTGCGCCTGTGCGTCCACGCTGCCCGAAATCACACCTCGCAGTGTCGTCTAATGTGATCCCACAGTGGGCCTGGTATCCATGGCCATGCGCAGTGCATATACTAGCCTCTCACTCCCCTTCTTCACGCTTCTTCAGACTAGGCGGCGTCAGCTGATCCCTAATAGCATGCCACGGCCGTGACGCCGCACAGTCTGAAGAAGCAGGAAGGAGGTGAGTGAGAGGCGATGATATGCACTGCGCATGCCCATGGATCCCTGGCCCGCAGTGGGACTACATTAGATGACACTGCAAGGTTGGATCTCGGGCAGCTTGGACGCACAGGCACTGCCAGCCTGACACCTACATGATGTCAGAAGACGGGCACCGCTAACTTTGCATGGCCAAGGGATAACATTACAGCGCGGGCTCCGTGACAGAACCAAACAACGTTGAGGAGGTGGCGCCCGGCACCAAGGGGGTTGGAATGACGGCTGTGCTGTGTCACATTACAAAGGAAAGTCCCACTTCCGGGATGGTTTGACGGTGTGAGGGGACACATTATATGAGTGTGTACTTCAGCGTTTGCAAGGAGCATAATTTTCGGAGCCACCATTTTCCATGTGCAGTATTACTGCTGTACAAGATGGCTCTTTCAGCAACAAATGCCTGGGGGGGGTTAAAGGTTCCCTTTCAACTTGCTCCACTGCAGGCTTCGGCCTACACTCTGCTCCTCTTTGATTCCCTGGGTTTCAACACTGTCAGTTGCCACCTGGAAGTGTTGTCTACACAGAAAAAACACTAGGTGATGTGTCAGTGGGGTTCAGGACCGCCAGCTGTTCCCCTGCTGTGTAGTCGGCAACGTGTCCAGCACAAGCCACGCTGGCACAACAGAACAAAAGCTGCCACCAGTGCAGGCTTCGGCCTACACTCTGCTCCTCTCCTCCTCCTGCTGACCCTGGGCTCAAACACCGCTAGTTTTTGCCCGGAAGTGCTAGCTGCACAGAGAAAAACACCAGCCAATGTGTTAGTGGGGTTCAGCAACGCCAGCTGTTCCCCTGCTGTGTAGCCGGCAACGTGACCTGCAAACGCCACGCAGGCACATGAACTGAAATTAAAGGGAACCTGGCCCCACCCCCCCAGGTGTTTCTATCTATAACAGCCACCTAGTACAGCAGTACTGCTGCATTTGTACAAGGTGGCTGACTTTTTCTCCTTGCCCACGTGGAACTCAACACGTACAAAATGTGTCTCATTGAGACCATTCCACTGTCCCTGAGGTGTGACTTTCCTTTCTAATGATACGCAGCACCCCCCTTGGTAGCGTTTCCCGTCTTTTGTCATCATGGTTAGCTGGCTGCGCCTGTGCATCCGCCCTGCTAGAAACAACCCCCCTCGTTGTCATATTTATTTTGTCAGCGAGGGTGTGGTTTATGGGCACGAGCAGTGCATATGTTCGCCTGTCTTAACTCATCTCCTTCCGCCTTCTTCAAACTGTGCGGCCTCCTGGCCGTGGTAGGCGATAAGGGATCAGCTGAGGCCGCCCAGTCTGGAGCAGGTGTAAGGACATGTGTAAGCGGCAAACCTATTTACTGCACAAGGCCACGAATCCCAGCCATGCAGTGTGATTTTTTGAAAACACACTGTGGGTCTGGGATTCATGTCCATCGCTAACCGCAACGGCCGACATGAAATGAGGTCAGAAGACAGGAAGCGCTCACAGCGCATGGCCAAGGGATCACAATAGCGCAGACTCCTGTACAGCAAATAACAACGCTCAGGAATCTGCGCCCAGTACCTAGGTGCAAATTTTGACACCTGTGCTGCGTCTCCTTAAAAAGACAAGTCACGCCTCCACAACTGTTTGACAGTATAATGGGCTAAATAGTGTAGGTGTTTTATTCAGCGTGTGCAAGGAGCAAACCAAATAGAGCAACCTTTTACTTGTGCAGCATTAATGCTGCACAAGGTGTGGCTCTTGTACCTTGCAACACCTGAGGGGGGTTAAAGGTAACCTTTGAAATTGGTTCAACTAGGCTTCGGCCTACACTCTGCTCCTCTCCTGCTGACCCTGGGCTCAAACACCGCTAGTTTTTGCCCGGAACTGCTAGCTGCACAGAGAAAAACAGCAGTCAATGTGTTAGTGGGGTTCAGCACCGCCAGCTGTTCCCCTGCTGTGTAGTCGGCATCGTGTCCTGCACAAGCCACGCTGGCACAACTGACCAAAAGCTGCCACCAGTGCAGGCTTCGGCCTACACTCTGCTCCTCTCCTCCTCCTGCTGACCCTGGGCTCAAACACCGCCAGTTTCTGCCCGGAAGTGCTAGCTGCACAGAGAAAAACACCAGCCAATGTGTTAGTGGGGTTCAGCACCGCCAGCTGTTCCCCCGCTGTGTAGCCGGCATCGTGTCCAGCACAAGCCACGCTGGCACAACTGACCAAAAGCTGCCACCAGTGCTGGCTTCGGCCTACACATTGCTCCTCTCCTCCTCCTGCTGACCCTGGGCTCTAACACCGCCAGTTTTTGCCCGGACATGCGAGCTGCACAGAGAAAAACACCAGTCAATGTGTCAGTGGGGTTCAGCAACGCCAGCTGTTCCCCTGCTCTGTAGCTTGCAACGTGACCTGCAAACGCCACGCAGGCACATGAACTGAAATTGAAGGGAGCCTGCCCCCCACCCCCAGGTGTTTCTATGTAAAACAGCCACCTTGTACAGCAGTACTGCTGCATTTGTACAAGGTGGCTGACTTTTTCTCCTTGCCCACGTGGAACTCAACACGTACAAAATGTGTCTCATTGAGACCATTCCACTGTCCCTGAGGTGTGACTTTCCTTTCTAATGATACGCAGCACCACCCTTGTTAGCGCTGCCCGTCTTTTGACATCATTGGTTAGCTGGCTGCGCCTGTGCGTCTGCCCTGCTCGAAACAACGCCCCTCGGTGTCTTATTTTTTTGAACAGCGAGGGTGTGATTGATGGGCATGTGCAGTGCATATGTTTGCCTGTGTTCACTCATCTCCTTCCGCCTTCTTCAGACTGGGTGTCCTCATGGCCGCGGCAGGCGATAAGGGATCAGATGAGGCCGCCCAGTCTGAAGCAGGTGTAAGGACATGTGTGAGCGTCAAACATATTTACTGAACAAGGCCACGAATCCCAGCCACGCAGTGTGATTTTTTGAAAACACACTGTGGGTCTGGGATTCATGTCCATCGCTAACCGTAACGGCCGACATTAAATGAGGTCAGAAGACAGGAAGCGCTCACAGCGCATGGCCAAGGGATCACAATAGCGCAGACTCCTGTACAGCAAATAACAACGCTCAGGAATCTGCGCACAGCAGCTAGGTGTAAATTTTGACACCTGTGCTGCATCTCCTTAAAAAGACAAGTCACGCCTCCACTACTGTTTGACAGTATAATAGGCTAAATAGTGTACGTGTTTTATTCAGCGTGTGCAAGGAGCAAAATTAAATAGAGCAACCTTTGACTTGTGCATCATTAATGCTGTTCAAGGTGTGGCTCTTGTACCTTGCAACACCTGAGGGGGGGTTAAAGGTAACCTTTGAAATTGGTTCAACTAGGCTTCGGCCTACACTCTGCTCCTCTACTCCTCCTGCTGACCCTGGGCTCAAACACCGCTAGTTTCTGCCCGGAACTGCTAGCTGCACAGAGAAAAACACCAGTCAATGTGTTCGTGGGGTTCAGCACCGCCAGCTGTTCCCCTGCTGTGTAGTTGGCATCGTGTCCAGCACAAGCCACGCTGGCACAACTGACCAAAAGCTGCCACCAGTGCAGGCTTCGGCCTACACTTTGCTCCTCTCCTCCTCCTGCTGACCCTGGGCTCAAACAACGCCAGTTTCTGCCCGGACATGCTAGCTGCACAGAGAAAAACACCAGCCAATGTGTTAGTGGGGTTCAGCACCGCCAGCTGTTCCCCTGCTGTGTAGTCGGCATCGTGTCCAGCACAAGCCACGCTGGCACAACTGACCAAAAGCTGCCACCAGTGCAGGCTTCGGTCTACACTTTGCTCCTCTCCTCCTCCTGCTGACCCTGGGCTCAAACAACGCCAGTTTCTGCCCGGACATGCTAGCTGCACAGAAAAAAACACCAGCCAATGTGTTAGTGGGGTTCAGCACCGCCAGCTGTTCCCCTGCTGTGTAGCTGGCAACGTGTCCTGCAAACGCCACGCAGGCACATGAACTGAAATTGAAGGGAGCCTGCCCCCCACCCCCCCCAGGTGTTTCTATGTATAACAGCCACCTTGTACAGCAGTACTGCTGCATTTGTACAAGGTGGCTGACTTTTTCTCCTTGCACACGTGGAACTCAACAAGTACAAAATGTGTCTCATTACAGACCATTACAATGTCCCTGAGGTGTGACTTTCCTTTTTAATGACACGCAGCACCCCCATTGTTAGCGCTGCCCGTCTCCTGACATCATTGGTTGGCTGGCTGTGCCTGTGCGTCCCCCCTGCCCGACACAACGCCCCCCGTTGTCTCATATATTTTGACTGCGAGGGTGTGATTGATGGGCACGAGCAGTGCATATGTTCCCCTGTCTTCACTCCCCTCCTTCCGCCTTCTTCTGACTGTGCGGCCTCATGGCCGCGGCATGCGATAAGGGATCAGCTGAGGCCGCCCAGTCTGAAGCAGGTGTAAGGACATGTGTGAGCGGCGAACATATTTACTGCACAAGGCCACGAATCCCAGCACCGCAGTGTGACTTTAGGAAAAGCCACTGTGGGTCTGGGATTTATGGCCATCGTTAACCGCACCGGCCAACATGAAATGAGGTCATGAGACGGCCTGCACTAACAGGGTATTGCCAAGGGATAACACAAGAGCGCAGTTTCCTGTACTGCAAAGAACAACGGTAAGGAATCTGCGCCCAGCACCTAGGTGTAAATTTGTACACCTGTGCTGCGTCTCCTTAAAAAGACTAGTAGTCACGCCTCCACTACTGTTTGACAGTATAATGGGCTAAATAGTGTACGTGTTTAATTCAGCGTGTGCAAGGAGCAAAATTAAATAGAGCAACCTTTGACTTGTGCATCATTAATGCTGTTCAAGGTGTGGCTCTTGTACCTTGCAACACCTGAGGGGGGGGTTAAAGGTAACCTTTGAAATTGGTTCAACTAGGCTTCGGCCTACACTCTGCTCCTCTCCTCCTCCTGCTGACCCTGGGCTCAAACACCGCTAGTTTTTGCCCAGAACTGCTAGCTGCACAGAGAAAAACACCAGTCAATGTGTTAGTGGGGTTCAGCAACGCCAGCTGTTCCCCTGCTGTGTAGTCGGCAACGTGTCCAGCACAAGCCACGCTGGCACAACAGAACAAAAGCTGCCACCAGTGCAGGCTTCGGCCTACACTTTGCTCCTCTCCTCCTCCTGCTGACCCTGGGCTCAAACAACGCCAGTTTCTGCCCGGACATGCTAGCTGCACAGAGAAAAAGACCAGCCAATGTGTTAGTGGGGTTCACCACCGCCAGCTGTTCCCCTGCTGTGTAGTCGGCATCGTGTCCAGCACAAGCCACGCTGGCACAACTGACCAAAAGCTGCCACCAGTGCAGGCTTCGGCCTACACATTGCTCCTCTCCTCCTCCTGCTGACCCTGGGCTCAAACAATGCCAGTTTCTGCCCGGACATGCTAGCTGCACAGAGAAAAACAGCAGCCAATGTGTTAGTGGGGTTCAGCACCGCCAGCTGTTCCCCTGCTGTGTAGCTGGCAACGTGTCCTGCAAACGCCACGCAGGCACATGAACTGAAATTGAAGGGAGCCTGCCCCCCACCCCCCCAGGTGTTTCTATGTATAACAGCCACCTTGTACAGCAGTACTGCTGCATTTGTACAAGGTGGCTGACTTTTTCTCCTTGCACACGTGGAACTCAACAAGTACAAAATGTGTCTCATTACAGACCATTACAATGTCCCTGAGGTGTGACTTTCCTTTTTAATGACACGCAGCACCCCCATTGTTAGCGCTGCCCGTCTCCTGACATCATTGGTTGGCTGGCTGTGCCTGTGCGTCCCCCCTGCCCGACACAACGCCCCCCGTTGTCTCATATATTTTGACTGCGAGGGTGTGATTGATGGGCACGAGCAGTGCATATGTTCCCCTGTCTTCACTCCCCTCCTTCCGCCTTCTTCTGACTGTGCGGCCTCATGGCCGCGGCATGCGATAAGGGATCAGCTGAGGCCGCCCAGTCTGAAGCAGGTGTAAGGACATGTGTGAGCGGCGAACATATTTACTGCACAAGGCCACGAATCCCAGCACCGCAGTGTGACTTTAGGAAAAGCCACTGTGGGTCTGGGATTTATGGCCATCGTTAACCGCACCGGCCAACATGAAATGAGGTCATGAGACGGCCTGCACTAACAGGGTATTGCCAAGGGATAACACAAGAGCGCAGTTTCCTGTACTGCAAATAACAACGGTAAGGAATCTGCGCCCAGCACCTAGGTGTAAATTTGTACACCTGTGCTGCGTCTCCTTAAAAAGACTAGTAGTCACGCCCCCACTACTGTTTGACAGTATAATGGGCTAAATAGTGTATGTGTTTAATTCAGCGTGTGCAAGGAGCAAAATTAAATAGAGCAACCTTTGACTTGTGCATCATTAATGCTGTTCAAGGTGTGGCTCTTGTACCTTGCAACACCTGAGGGGGGGGGGTTAAAGGTAACCTTTGAAATTGGTTCAACTAGGCTTCGGCCTACACTCTGCTCCTCTCCTCCTCCTGCTGACCCTGGGCTCAAACACCGCTAGTTTTTGCCCGGAACTGCTAGCTTTACAGAGAAAAACACCAGTCAATGTGTTAGTGGGGTTCAGCAACGCCAGCTGTTCCCCTGCTGTGTAGTCGGCAACGTGTCCAGCACAAGCCACGCTGGCACAACAGAACAAAAGCTGCCACCAGTGCAGGCTTCGGCCTACACTTTGCTCCTCTCCTCCTCCTGCTGACCCTGGGCTCAAACAACGCCAGTTTCTGCCCGGACATGCTAGCTGCACAGAGAAAAACACCAGCCAATGTGTTAGTGGGGTTCAGCACCGCCAGCTGTTCCCCTGCTGTGTAGTCGGCATCGTGTCCAGCACAAGCCACGCTGGCACAACTGACCAAAAGCTGCCACCAGTGCAGGCTTCGGCCTACACTTTGCTCCTCTCCTCCTCCTGCTGACCCTGGGCTCAAACAACGCCAGTTTCTGCCCGGACATGCTAGCTGCACAGAGAAAAACACCAGCCAATGTGTTAGTGGGGTTCAGCACCGCCAGCTGTTCCCCTGCTGTGTAGCTGGCAACGTGTCCTGCAAACGCCACGCAGGCACATGAACTGAAATTGAAGGGAGCCTGCCCCCCACCCCCCCAGGTGTTTCTATGTATAACAGCCACCTTGTACAGCAGTACTGCTGCATTTGTACAAGGTGGCTGACTTTTTCTCCTTGCACACGTGGAACTCAACAAGTACAAAATGTGTCTCATTATAGACCATTACAATGTCCCTGAGGTGTGACTTTCCTTTTTAATGACACGCAGCACCCCCATTGTTAGCGCTGCCCATCTCCTGACATCATTGGTTGGCTGGCTGTGCCTGTGCGTCCCCCCTGCCCGACACAACGCCCCCCGTTGTCTCATATATTTTGACTGCGAGGGTGTGATTGATGGGCACGAGCAGTGCATATGTTCCCCTGTCTTCACTCCCCTCCTTCCGCCTTCTTCTGACTGTGCGGCCTCATGGCTGCGGCATGCGATAAGGGATCAGCTGAGGCCGCCCAGTCTGAAGCAGGTGTAAGGACATGTGTGAGCGGCGAACATATTTACTGCACAAGGCCACGAATCCCAGCACCGCAGTGTGACTTTAGGAAAAGCCACTGTGGGTCTGGGATTTATGGCCATCGTTAACCGCACCGGCCAACATGAAATGAGGTCATGAGACGGCCTGCACTAACAGGGTATTGCCAAGGGATAACACAAGAGAGCAGTTTCCTGTACTGCAAATAACAACGGTAAGGAATCTGCGCCCAGCACCTAGGTGTAAATTTGTACACCTGTGCTGCGTCTCCTTAAAAAGACTAGTAGTCACGCCTCCACTACTGTTTGACAGTATAATGGGCTAAATAGTGTACGTGTTTAATTCAGCGTGTGCAAGGAGCAAAATTAAATAGAGCAACCTTTGACTTGTGCATCATTAATGCTGTTCAAGGTGTGGCTCTTGTACCTTGCAACACCTGAGGGGGGGGTTAAAGGTAACCTTTGAAATTGGTTCAACTAGGCTTCGGCCTACACTCTGCTCCTCTCCTCCTCCTGCTGACCCTGGGCTCAAACACCGCTAGTTTTTGCCCGGAACTGCTAGCTGCACAGAGAAAAACACCAGTCAATGTGTTAGTGGGGTTCAGCAACGCCAGCTGTTCCCCTGCTGTGTAGTCGGCAACGTGTCCAGCACAAGCCACGCTGGCACAACAGAACAAAAGCTGCCACCAGTGCAGGCTTCGGCCTACACTTTGCTCCTCTCCTCCTCCTGCTGACCCTGGGCTCAAACAACGCCAGTTTCTGCCCGGACATGCTAGCTGCACAGAGAAAAACACCAGCCAATGTGTTAGTGGGGTTCAGCACCGCCAGCTGTTCCCCTGCTGTGTAGTCGGCAACGTGTCCAGCACAAGCCACGCTGGCACAACCGACCAAAAGCTGCCACCAGTGCAGGCTTCGGCCTACACTTTGCTCCTCTCCTCCTCCTGCTGACCCTGGGCTCAAACAACGCCAGTTTCTGCCTGGACATGCTAGCTGCACAGAGAAAAACACCAGCCAATGTGTTAGTGGGGTTCAGCACCGCCAGCTGTTCCCCTGCTGTGTAGCTGGCAACGTGTCCTGCAAACGCCACGCAGGCACATGAACTGAAATTGAAGGGAGCCTGCCCCCCACCCCCAGGTGTTTCTATGTATAACAGCCACCTTGTACAGCAGTACTGCTGCATTTGTACAAGGTGGCTGACTTTTTGGCCTTGCCCACGTGGAACTCAAAACGTACAAAATGTGTCTCATTGAGACCATTCCACTGTCCCTGAGGTGTGACTTTCCTTTCTAATGATACGCAGCACCCCCCTTGGTAGCGCTTCCCGTCTTCTGACATCATTGGTTGGCTTGTTGCGCCTGTGCGTCCGCCCTGCCTGAAACAATGCTCCTCGTTGTCTTATTTTGACTGCGAGGGTGTGATTGATCGGCACGAGCAGTGCATATCTTCACCTGTCTTAACTCATCTCCTTCCGCCTTCTTCAGACTGTGCAGCCTCATGGCCGCGGCATGCGAGAAGGGATCAGCAGAGGCCGCCCAGTCTGAAGCAGGTGTAAGGACGTGTGTGAGCGGCCAAAATATTTACTGCTCAAGGCCACGAATCACAGCACCGCAGTGTGACTTTATGAAAAGGCACTGTGGGTCTGGGATTTATGGCCATCGTTAACCGCACCGGCCAACATGAAATGAGGTCATAAGACGGGCAGCTCTAACAGGGCATTGCCAAGGGATAACACAAAAGCGCAGACTCCTGTACAGCAAATAACAACGCTCAGGAAGCTGCGCCAAGCACCAAGGCGTTATTTGGGACACCTGTGCTGCGTCTCCTTAAAAAGCCAAGTCACGCATCCACTACAGTTTGACTGTAGAATGGGCTAAATTGTGTACGTCTTTCATTCAGCGTGTGCAAGTAGACAAATTAATAGAGCAACCTTTCACTTGTGCAGCATTAATACTGCACAAGGTGTGTCTCTTGTACTTTGTAACACCTGAGGGGGGGTTAAAGGTTTCCTTTGAAATTGGTTCAAATAGGCTTCGGCCTACACTCTGCTCCTCTCCTCCTCCTCCTGCTTCAACACGGGCTCTAACATCGCTAGTTTTTGACCGCAAGTGCTAGCTGCACAGAGAAAAACACACGCCATTGTGTTAGTGGGGTTCAGCAACGCCAGCTGTTCCCCCACTGTGTAGCCGGCAAAGTATCCTGCAAACGCAACGCAGACACAAAGCTGCCTCCAGTGCAGGCTTCGGCCTACACTCTGCTCCCCCTGCTTACCCTTAGCTCCAACACCGCTAGTTGGGGCTCTAGGAAGACAATCTTTAATAGGCAACGCATCTGGGTTCCAGCACCGCCAGCTGGTTCTCGGCAGTGTTCTTGTCACAGGTACTCCCTCGTGCCAAGCCTGGTTTCAGCACCATCAGCTGTTTCCGGGTTGTGTCAAGCTCACTGAGACGCCTATGCTTGCCCCGTCGTGGTGCGGTCGGGTTAGCCAACTCCAGGGTGCCTCCAGTTTAGGAGCTTCCTATGTGGGCTGCGTGAACTGGTAGTCAAGGCTGGTTCTGTAGTGCCAGTAGGCCCAGCTCCCCCTGTAGGACTGTTGGGGTTCGGTAACTGCGGCTGCCTCGCGGCCTAGCTGTTCTCTCCTCTCCTATGGGCCTTGGGGTCCACCACCTGGTTCCAGCACCGTCAGCTGGTTCCGGGCCGAGCCTTTGGCTTAGGTGCCTCCTCCTGGGTATCCGAGTTCCGCCAACGTCAGGCGGTCCTTGGTAGTGCTTTTAAGCGCGGGCACCTACAGCTTAGTAACCGGGTTCCAGCACCGTCAGCTGGTCCTCGGTCGTGCCATTGGCTCTTGCACACTGGGGCAACGCATCTGGGTTCCAGCAACGCCAGCTGGTTCTCGGCAGTGTTTTTGACACAGGTACTCCCTCGTGCCAAGCCTAGTTTCAGCACCGTCAGCTGTTTCCGGGCTGTGTCAAGCTCACTGAGATGCCTATGCTTGCCCCGTCGTGGTGCGGTCAGGTTAGCCAACTCCAGGGTGCCTCCAGTTTAGGAGCTTCCTATGTGGGCTGCGTGAACTGGTAGTCAAGGCTGGTTCTGTAGTGCCAGTAGGCCCAGCTCCCCCTGTAGGACTGTTGGGGTTCGGTAACTGCGGCTGCCTCGCGGCCTAGCTGTTCTCTCCTCTCCTGTGGGCCTTGGGGTCCACCACCTGGTTCCAGCACCGTCAGCTGGTTCCGGGCCGAGCCTTTGGCTTAGGTGCCTCCTCCTGGGTATCCGAGTTCCGCCAACGTCAGGCGGTCCTTGGTAGTGCTTTTAAGCGCGGGCACCTACAGCTTAGTAACCGGGTTCCAGCACCGCCAGCTGGTCCTCGGTCGTGCCATTGGCTCTTGCACACTGGGGCAACGCATGTGGGTTCCAGCACCGCCAGCTGGTTCTCGGCAGTGTTCTTGTCACAGGTACTCCCTCGTGCCAAGCCTGGTTTCAGCACCGTCAGCTGTTTCCGGGTTGTGTTAAGCTCACTGAGACGCCTATGCTTGCCCCGTCGTGGTGCGGTCGGGTTAGCCAACTCCAGGGTGCCTCCAGTTTAGGAGCTTCCTATGTGGGCTGCGTGAACTGGTAGTCAAGGCTGGTTCTGTAGTGCCAGTAGGCCCAGCTCCCCCTGTAGGACTGTTGGGGTTCGGTAACTGCGGCTGCCTCGCGGCCTAGCTGTTCTCTCCTCTCCTGTGGGCCTTGGGGTCCACCACCTGGTTCCAGCACCGTCAGCTGGTTCCGGGCCGAGCCTTTGGCTTAGGTGCCTCCCCCTGGGTATCCGAGTTCCGCCAACGTCAGGCGGTCCTTGGTAGTGCTTTTAAGCGCGGGCACCTACAGCTTAGTAACCGGGTTCCAGCACCGCCAGCTGGTCCTCGGTCATGCCATTGGCTCTTGCACACTGGGGCAACGCATCTGGGTTCCAGCACCGCCAGCTGGTTCTCGGCAGTGTTCTTGTCACAGGTACTCCCTCGTGCCAAGCCTGGTTTCAGCACCGTCAGCTGTTTCCGGGTTGTGTCAAGCTCACTGAGACGCCTATGCTTGCCCCGTCGTGGTGCGGTCGGGTTAGCCAACTCCAGGGTGCCTCCAGTTTAGGAGCTTCCTATGTGGGCTGCGTGAACTGGTAGTCAAGGCTGGTTCTGTAGTGCCAGTAGGCCCAGCTCCCCCTGTAGGACTGTTGGGGTTCGGTAACTGCGGCTGCCTCGCGGCCTAGCTGTTCTCTCCTCTCCTGTGGGCCTTGGGGTCCACCACCTGGTTCCAGCACCGTCAGCTGGTTCCGGGCCGAGCCTTTGGCTTAGGTGCCTCCTCCTGGGTATCCGAGTTCCGCCAACGTCAGGCGGTCCTTGGTAGTGCTTTTAAGCGCGGGCACCTACAGCTTAGTAACCGGGTTCCAGCACCGCCAGCTGGTCCTCGGTCATGCCATTGGCTCTTGCACACTGGGGCAACGCATGTGGGTTCCAGCACCGCCAGCTGGTTCTCGGCAGTGTTCTTGTCACAGGTACTCCCTCGTGCCAAGCCTGGTTTCAGCACCGTCAGCTGTTTCCGGGTTGTGTCAAGCTCACTGAGACGCCTATGCTTGCCCCGTCGTGGTGCGGTCGGGTTAGCCAACTCCAGGGTGCCTCCAGTTTAGGAGCTTCCTATGTGGGCTGCGTGAACTGGTAGTCAAGGCTGGTTCTGTAGTGCCAGTAGGCCCAGCTCCCCCTGTAGGACTGTTGGGGTTCGGTAACTGCGGCTGCCTCGCGGCCTAGCTGTTCTCTCCTCTCCTGTGGGCCTTGGGGTCCACCACCTGGTTCCAGCACCGTCAGCTGGTTCCGGGCCGAGCCTTTGGCTTAGGTGCCTCCTCCTGGGTATCCGAGTTCCGCCAACGTCAGGCGGTCCTTGGTAGTGCTTTTAAGCGCGGGCACCTACAGCTTAGTAACCGGGTTCCAGCACCGTCAGCTGGTCCTCGGTCATGCCATTGGCTCTTGCACACTGGGGCAACGCATCTGGGTTCCAGCACCGCCAGCTGGTTCTCGGCAGTGTTTTTGTCACAGGTACTCCCTCGTGCCAAACCTGGTTTCAGCACCGTCAGCTGTTTCCGGGGTGTGTCAAACTCGCTGAGACGCCTATGTTTGCCCCGTCGTGTTGCAGTCGGGTTAGCCAACTCCAGGGTGCCTCCAGTTTAGAAGCTTCCTATGTGGGCTGCGTGAACTGGTAGTCAAGGCTGGTTCTGTAGTGCCAGTAGGCCCAGCTCCCCCTGTAGGACTGTTGGGGTTCGGTAACTGCGGCTGCCTCGCGGCCTAGCTGTTCTCTCCTCTCCTGTGGGCCTTCGGGTCCACCACCTGGTTCCAGCACCGTCAGCTGGTTCTCGGCAGTGTCTTTTGCTCTTGTACCTTCTGCTCCCCATCCTGGTTCCAGTACCGTCAGCTGGTTCCGGGCAGAGCCTTTGGCTTAGGTGCCTCCTTCTGGGTATCCAAGTTCCACCAACGTCAGGTGGTCCTTGGTAGTGCTTTCAGGCACGGGTACCTCCTGCTTGGTAACCGGGTTCCAGTAACGTCAGCTGGTCCTCGGTAGTTCCATTGGCTCTTGGACCTTCGGCTACCCATCCGGGTTCCAGTACCGTCAGCTGGTTCTCGGCAGTGTCTTTTGCTCTTGTACCTTCTGCTCCCCATCCTGGTTCCAGTAACGTCAGCTCGTTCCGGGCAGAGCCTTTGGCTTAGGTGCCTCCTTCTGGGTATCCGAGTTCCGCCAACGCCAGGCGGTCCTTGGTAGTGCTTTTTAGCACGGGTACCTCCTGCTTAGTAACCGGGTTCCAGTAACGTCAGCTGGTCCTCGGTAGTTCCATAGGCTCTTGAACCTTCGGGTAGCCATCCGAGTTCCAGTTCCATCAGCTGGTTCTTGGCATTTTCTCAGCCTTCTTGTACCTTCTGCTACATTTCCAAGTTTAAGACCCTAAAGTCGACGACCCGGAAGACCACCCCGATGATGACGACCCGGAAGACCACCCCGATGACGACGACGACGACCCGGAAGACCACCCCGATGACGACAACGGAGACGACGACGGCGGAGACGACGACGGCTGAGACGACGACGGCGAAGATGACGACACTGGAGACGACGACCCTGGAGACGACGACATGGAAGACCGAGAAGCAGAAGAACAAGAGGCTGCAGAACAAAGAGCAGAAGAACATTAAGCATAAGACTTAATATCAGAGCAAAAGATATTATCTAAATTATATGCAGAAGAAGACTAAGCAGTGTATGGGGGTGAGTCCGTTCCTCCTCGTGGTGCCCCTGGATAAAGCCTGATGCTGCAGGCCAAACTGAACGCGGACAAATGTAACTTTTGTGACTGGCAGAACGGAAGGTGTAATCTTCCAACTTTTATAGATAACAACTACGGGAATGCCTGTCACAAATGAGAATATGATGAAGAAGTAGAATAGGAAGAATAATAACAGTGGAATAAAAAGAATATGAAGAATGTAATAAAAAAAAAATAGGTAGAAGATGAAGAAGAAGATGAATAAGGTGAAGAAGAAGTTGATGTCAAAGATGCTGATGATGATGAAGATGAAAGTGTGGGAAAAGTAAAAAAAAAAAAGAAAAAAAAGAAGGGGAAGGGCGTGGAATAGTGAAACATCAATATCTGACAAAATAAAAAAAAATTTACATACTCAATATCTTTTTCACTCCGAACGTCTTTAAAAAAAAAAAAACATGCTATTCTATTTGATTGGGCTAAACCTCATTGCCTTTAATGTCTCCGCCACCTCCCACAATACATCCTACATTATTCTTAGTTGTTTTCCTTGATGTAGAATGAACCTACAAGGAAAGAAAGGGTTTATTTTAATTCTGATATTTTGGTCCCATTGACTTGCATTGGGATCGGGTATCGGTATCGGCGATATCCGATATTTTTTGAATATCGGCCGATCCCAACCGATACCGATACTTTCCGATATCGGAAGGTATCGCTCAACACTAGCCAAAACCCCTAGGTTATAACTCACACATGCTTCAGATCAGTTATTAGGTTTTGCACACAGACTGCACCACGCTTCTTCACAAGCCGTACGGAGCTCCTGTTATCAAAATGGCAGTTTACGTAGTGGCATGTACATATCTAAAGAATAGAATTAGCAATTTTAGAAAATATAAAATTTAAAAGACTTCCTTCAGTAGAGAACTCTGGATTTTTACTACATATTTCTTTATATTTTAGTTCTAAGTTAGAGATAAACAGTAATGGAAGTTCGGGTCTGCATGGGCCATTAGGTGCTTCTCTTTCAGTTACTTATGCTCCATGATTGCATTACTGCACATCATACTTGCTTTGTTCTCTTTAAATATATAATAGAAATCCCCTACCAGGCTTTTGCTCTTTGACGTCAAATGTTTCCCCGTTTAGATGAAAACATCTTATCGAGACATGTTCGGGATATGTTTGTCTAGATAAGGGAGTGTTTTCCAAATTGAGGCGTTATAGTTGTTAGGAATCTCACTCTCGTCATGTCCTTACCGTCTACAATAGCTGTCTTAAACTCCTTGGTGAAGAGTCAAAACGTGAGCACTACTGGAGAGGGTGCACGGGTAGGTTCCCACACCATAGATATAGATAAAGGGAACCCAGCACTCAACTTAAGTTGAATTTATTTGTAGTACCAACAAATGTTTGGGTCATAAAGACCTTCATCAATTACGTACTGACGTAAGAAAGAATGATGGGTAATAGTTTGTGGTAAGTCCGATATAGTGTCATCTGTATATTCAAAATTATACAGCCATCAGATCGGAAACAGGGAGATCCGTGCTTATTAGTAGGATGCAGAAACCGTGTACAAACGCGGTATCCACTGCTTGTCTGTGTGGGTAGTGGCAATACCATCATGACCACATAACCATAGTGATAAAAAGGCAAATAAAGGTTATGAGGGCAAATATGCGTTCTTCATAAGATGAAGGTCCATTGTTTTGTCTTTCCTGGATAAAGACAGAAGAGTCTGTCATATACTTTTTGGTAATAGGCAGCTACCTTATATGTATGCAATCATGTAATTACAAGAAAATGTCATTATTATAGTTGGCAAACGATTCAATTAACCTTCCAATGCCACTAAATAATGAACAGGAGACCAGCACTGATAATCCTCTTCGTATAAACAGATGTAAAGCAGGTTTATATTTTTATGCAGCAAATTGAGCAGTATGTAAAATGCCTTCCTGAATGCATAATATCGCGGTAATGCCGACTTTAGGAAAGTGGTGTATTATGAACAATTTGTGATTGCACCTCTCTACTGTATTTAAGATTAATACATATTCACAGTTTTGTTCTTTTATGATTCTAACAGAACCTTTTGAAAAAAAAAACTTCACTTTTTCCATCCTGAATGCTTTAGTTAAGGACTTGAATAATGTCAATAAAATATGTTAAACTACAGGATAGAGGTTGACTACAATGTTTCACACATAGTGCAACATCATTTACTGTCTTTAAACATAATTCATGGCCATGTCCAACACAATATCCAACAGAAAAAATACACTTATAGATAAAGTTGTAGGACTACGAAAGTAATGCTTAGGTTAATATTTTAGAATTTACACATCAGAGTTCTAGAGATTGATGTTCTTTTGTTTAAATTATTTCAAACCAAAGACCACTGATGCATCATTCATTAAGTTACATAAAAAATGTGAAAATTTCACCCATGTTTACTAGGAGTACTAATGGAACATGTGTAGAGACCAATATTTAAACTGTTAAAAGTTTTGGTAAACTAACTCTATATATTAGTTATTGAGTCATGAAAAAAATGTGAATATTTCACCCATGTGGACTAGGAGTGCTAGTACAACTTCTATATCCCCTTTCTGACATCTGACGTACTATCCCGTCGAGGTAATATGGGCCCATATGACCACCGATGGGAAAGTACGTCATCACCAATAAGCTGCTCTCACGGGGGAGCGCGGCCGATCGTTGCCGGGTGTCAGCTGACTATTGCAGCAGACATCCGGCACTATGTGCCAGGAGCAGTCACGGACCGCTTCTGGCACATTAACCCTGGGCACACTGCGATCAAAGATGATCGCAGCATTCTGGAGGCACAGGGAAGCATCGCGCAGGGAGGGGGCTCCCTGCGTGCTTCCCTGAGATCCTCAGAGCAACGCAATGTGATCGCGTTGCTCCGAGGGTCTCCTACCTGCTCCTCCCTGCAGGCCCAGATCCAAAATGGCCACGGGGTCCTTCAGGTCCTGCAGGGAGGTGGCTTGCAAGCGCCCGCTCAGAGCGGGCGCCGGCAAGCCTCCTGCAGTGCCTGTGTAATCACTATAGCATAATGACCCCCCCGGGGCAATGTAAAAAAGTAAAAAATATATATTTCCATGTGTAAAAATAAAAAATAAAAAATGTATTCCTAAATAAAGAAAAAAAATATTGTTCCAACAAATTTCTTTATCTAAATTAAAAAGAAATAAAAGTACACATATTTAGTATCGCTGCGTCCGTAACAACCAAACCTATAAAACTTTCCCACTAGTTAACCCCTTCAGTGAACACAGAAAAAAAAAACGAAGCAAAAAGTTACGCTTTATTATCATACCGCCAAACAAAAAGTGAAATAACACGTAATCAAAAAGAGGATATAAATAACCATAGCACTGCAGAAAACGTCATCTTGTCATGCAAAAAACGAGTCACCATAAAGCGTCATCAACGGAAAAATAAAAAAGTTATAGTCCTCAGAATAAAGCGATGCAAAAATAAATATTTTTTATATAAAATAGTTTTTATCATATAAAAGCGCCAAAACATAAAAAAAAAAATGATGTATCGCTGTAATCACTCTGACCCGAAGAATAAAACTGCTTTATCAATTTTACCAAACGTGGAACGGTATAAGCGCCCCCCCAAAAGAAATTCATGAATAGCTGGTTTTTGATCATTCTGCCTCACAAAAATCGGAATAAAAAGTGATCAAAAAATGTCACGTGCCCAAAAATGGCACCAATAAAAACGTCAACTAGTCCTGCAAAAAACAAGACCTCATATGACTCTGTGGACCAAAATATGGAAAAATTATAGCTCTCAAAATGTGGAGACACAAAAACTATTTTTTGCAATAAAAAGCATTTTTTAGTGTGTGACGGCTGCCAATCATAAAAATCCACTAAAAAACCCCGCTATAAAACTAAATCAAACCCCCTTCATCAACCCCCCCTTCATCACCCCTCTTAGTTAGGGAAAAATACTAACATTTTTAAACAATGCATTTATTTCCATTTTCCCATTATGGTTAGAGTTTGGGCTAAAGTTAGGGTTAGGGTTGGGGCTAAAGTTAGGGTTAGGGTTGGAGCTAAAGTTAGGATTGGGGCTAAAGTTAGGGTTAGGGTTGGGGTTAAAGTTAGGGTTGGGGTTAGGGTTGGGGCTAAAGTTAGAGTTAGGGGTTGGGGCTAAAGTTAGGGTTATGGTTGGGGCTAAAGTTAGGGTTGGGGTTACGGTTAGGGTTGGGGCTAAAGTTAGGGTTGGGGTTAAAGTTAGGGTTGGGGCTAAAGTTAGGGTTAGGGTTGGGGCTAAAGTTAGGGTTAGGGTTGGGCCTAAAGTCAGTGTTGGGGCTAAAGTTAGGGTTAGGGGTGGGGCTAAAGTTAGGGTTTGGATTACATTCACAGTTGGGAATAGGGTTGGGATTAGGGTTAGGGGTGTGTTTGGGTTAGGGTTTCAGTTAGAATTGGGGGGTTTCCACTGTTTAGGCACATCCGGGGCGCTCCAAATGCGACATGGCATCCAATATCAATTCCAGCCTATTCTGCGTTGAAAAAGTAAAACAGTGCTCTTTCCCTTCCGAGCTCTCCCATGCGAAAATACAAAACTGGGGGCTAAAAAATAATTTGTGTGGAAAAAAATAATTTTTACATTCACGGTTCTGCATTATAAACTGTAGTGAAACACTTGGGGGTCCAAAGTTCTTACTACACATCTAGATATGTTCCTTGGGGGGTCTAGTTTCCAATATGGGGTCACTTGTTGGGGTTTTCTACTGTTTAGGTACATCAGGGGCTCTGCAAATGCAATGTGATATGCTCACCAATGTCCAAAAATACTGGCACTTCCAATACACTATACACAACACATGGTTGCCCAAAGGGTAACCATAACGAAGAGATCCAGAGCAGTATACAAAAAGGCTTTATTGGAAACAAAATAACATGCTAAAAAGTAGCCCAAGCACCCTAACATAAGGTGGAGGCTATGTGCAGTACATCATAAAACATAGTGGTATCACAATAACATATTTGGTTCTGTAACTTTTAAGCTGCCTAAGCATGCCCAGAGTATAACCTTAACAGCATATATAAACCATATGTGTGGCCATATCTACCTGCAGACTGCAGCACAGCGTTCCACCTCACCCCGGGTTAGCTTGGGCTACTTTTTAGCATGTTATTTTGTTTCCAGTAAAGCCTTTTTGTATACTGCTCTGGATCTCTTCGTTATGGTTACCCTTTGGGCAACCATGTGTTGTGTAAAATGCAATGTGATGCCTGCAGACCAATCCATCTAAGTCTGCATTCCAAACAGCACGCCTTCCCTTCCGAGCTCTGCTATGCGCCCAAACGGTGGATCCCCCCCACATATGGGGTATCAGCGTACTCAGGACAAATTGGACAACAACTTTTGGGTCCAATTTCTCCTGTTACCCTTGGGAAAATACAAAATCGGGGAGAAACACTTGGAGGTTCAAAGTTTTCACAACACATCTAGATAAGTTCCTTAGGAGGTCTTCTTTCCAAAATAGTGTCACTTGTGGGGTGTTTCAGTTTTAGGCACATCAGGGGCTCTCCAAGCATGACATGGTGTCCTATCTCAATTCCAGTCAATTTTGCATTGAAAAGTCAAACGGAGCTCCTTCCCTTCCGAGCTCTGCCATGCGTCCAAACAGTAGTTTACCCCCACATATGGGATATCAGCGTACTCAGAACAAATGTTTCAACAACTTTTGGGGTCCAATTTCTTCTATTACCCTTGGGAAAATAAAAAAATGGGGGCAAAAAGATAATTTTTGTGAAAAAATATGATTTTTTATTCTACGGCTCTACCTTATAAACTTCTGTGAAGCAATTGGTGGGTCAAAGTGCTCACCAAACATCTAGGTAAGATCCTTAGGGGGTCTACTTTCCAAAGTGATTTCAGTTGTGGGGGTTTCAATGTTTAGGCACATCAGGGGCTCTCCAAATGCGACATGGTATCCCATCTCAATTCCAGTCAATTTTGCATTTAAAAGTCAAATGGCGCGCCTTCTCTTCCGATCTCTGCCATGCGCCCAAACAGTGGTTTACCCCCACATATGGGGTATCAGCGTACTCAGGACAAATTTCACAACAACGTTTGAGGTCCAGTTTCTTCTGTTACCCTTGGTCAAATCAAACAAATTGGAGCTGAAGTAAATCTTTTGGGAAAAAAAAGTGAAATGTTCATTTTTTTAAACATTCCAAAAATTCCTGTGAAACACCTGAAGGGTTAATAAACTTCTTGAATGTGGTTTTGAGCACCTTGAGATGTGCAGTTTTTACAATGGTGTCACACTTTGGTATTTTCTATCATATAGACCCATCAAAGTGACTTCAAATGTAATGTGGTCCCTAAAAAAATGGTGTTGTAAAAATGAGAAATTGCTGGTCAACTTTTAACCCTTATAGCTCCCTATAAAAAAAAAATTTGGTTCCAAGATTGTGCTGTTGTAAAGTAGACATGTGGAAAATGTTACTTATTAAGTATTTTGTGTGACATATCTCTGTGATTTAAGGGCATAAAAATTCAAATTTGGAAAATTGCGAAATTTTCAAAATTGTCGCCAAATTTAATTTTTTTTTTACAAATAAACGCAGGTAATATCAAAGAAATTTTACCACTATCATGAAGTACAATATGTCATGAGAAAACAATGTCAGAATCATCAGGATCCGTTGAAGCTTTCCAGAGTTATAAACTCATAAAGGGACAGTGGTCAGAATTATAAAAATTGGCCCGGTCGTTAACATGCAAGCCACCATTGGGGGTAAAGGGGATATAGACCAATATTAAAAAAGTTAAAAGTTTATGGAAACTAACTCGATTTTCTTACTTCTTTAGTCATAACCAAATTAAGAAAGGCACAGATATAGAATGTATAAAAAATGTAAATATTTCACCCATGTGGACTAGGAGTACTAGTACAACATCTATATAGACTATTAATAAAAAAGTTAAAAGTTTCTGTAAACTAACTCAATTTTATTACTTATTTAGTCATAAACAAATAAAGACACAGATATAGAATGTATCAACATTCAGTAATACAGTTATCTTTAACTGCAAATCTTTAAAGACTCCATAATAACAGGGTCTGTACCACAGGACTGGCGTATAGCAAATGTGGTGCCAATATTCAAAAAGGGAACAAAAAACTGAACTCGGAAATTACAGGCCAGTAAGCTTAACCTCTACTGTGGGTAAAATCCTGGAGGGCATTCTAAGGGATGCTATACTGGAGTATCTGAAGAGGAAAAACCTCATGACCCAGTATCAGCACGGGTTTACTAGGGACCGTTCATGTCAGACTAATTTGATCAGTTTCTATGAAGAGGTAAGTTCCAGATTGGACCAAAGGAACCCAGTAGATGTAGTGTATATGGACTTTTCAAAAGCTTTTGATACGGTGCCACACAAAAGGTTGATACATAAAATGAGAATAATGGGGATAGGGGAAAATATGTGTAAGTGGGTTGAGAGCTGGCTCAGGGATAGGAAACAAAGGGTGGTTATTAATGGAGCACACTCGGACTGGGTAGCGGTTAGCAGTGGGGTACCACAGGGGTCAGTATTGGGCCCTCTTCTTTTTAACATATTTATTAATGACCTTGTAGGGGGCATTCAGAGTAGAATTTCAATATTTGCAGATGACACTAAACTCTGCAGGGTAATCAATACAGAGGAGGACAATTTTATACTACAGGATGATTTATGTAAACTAGAAGCTTGAGCTGATAAATGGCAAATGAGCTTTAATGGGGATAAATGTAAGATCATGCACTTGGGTAGAAGTAATAAGATGTATAATTATGTGCTTAATTCTAAAACTCTGGGCAAAACCGTCAATGAAAAAGACCTGGGTGTATGGGTGGATGACAAACTCATATTTAGTGGCCAGTGTCAGGCAGCTGCTACAAAGGCAAATAAAATAATGGGATGCATTAAAAGAGGCATAGATGCTCATGAGGAGAACATAATTTTACCTCTATACAAGTCACTAGTTCGACCACACTTAGAATACTGTGCACAGTTCTGGTCTCCGGTGTATAAGAAAGACATAGCTGAACTGGAGCGGGTGCAGAGAAGAGCGACCAAGGTTATTAGAGGACTGGGGGGTCTGCAATACCAAGATAGGTTATTACACTTGGGGCTATTTAGTTTGGAAAAACGAAGACTAAGGGGTGATCTTATTTTAATGTATAAATATATGAGGGGTCAGTACAAAGACCTTTCTGATGATCTTTTTTATCATAGACCTGAAACAGGGACAAGGGGGCATCCTCTACGTTTGGAGGAAAAAAGGTTTAAGCATAATAACAGACGCGGATTCTTTACTGTAAGAGCAGTGAGACTATGGAACTCTCTGCCATATGATGTTGTAATGAGTGATTCATTATTTAAATTTAAGAGGGGACTGGATACATTTCTGGAAAGTATAATGTTACAGGGTATATACACTAGATTCCTTGATAGGGCGTTGATCCAGGGAACTAGTCTGATTGCCGTATGTGGAGTCGGGAAGGAATTTTTTTCCCCAAGGTGGAGCTTACCACACATGGGTTTTTTTTGCCTTCCTCTGGATCAACATGTTAGGGCATGTTAGGTTAGGCTATGGGTTGAACTAGATGGACTTAAAGTCTTCCTTCAACCTTAATAACTATGTAACTATGTAATACAATAACACAGTGTTATATATTAAATTATCTTGGGAATTCAGATGTGCATGTCATTGACAGCAATGTTTTAAACTTTTGGATGTCAGTTTAGCAAGGTGATTTTTTATGTTACTTGACATGGCCCTTGCAACAGTGTACTGTGTTATGCAAACCATTTATTAAAAAAAATAGAATTTTGGCTAGTTTAGAAGATTCACCATGCAGAGCCGGAATGGTTTTATCACCCTTGTCAGACTGTGGGAGAATATATTTTAAAATAAAATACTTTAACAAAATCATACGTATATGTGACACTTTTGTGACTTTAGAGCTTCAGGACCTAACTGCAGAATACATGTTAAAACTAAAGTTCAAAATTGACCCCACAAAAAGATGACCCACATATTCCAAATAGCAGCAATGACTTTACCAATGGCAGTACTATACCAATGTGGTGCCCAGGTCCTTTGCCCTAATAGGTTCTGTACCTCCTGTTGTTAATGCTGCATGCAACCAACAAAAGGTTTGGAAACTCCGTCTAAGTGTAAAGGGAATCTGTCACATTTTATATACAACCTGTGTATGGGGAGCGTAGTATAGAATGCAAGAGCAGATTGATACATAGTTTTGTGCAAGAAAAATGATATATCTTATTAATTTAAATTCCTGCATGTTCTCTACTTAGGAGTACAGTGAGTGGTTCTACTTAGTGATTGACAGACTTCCCTGCATACAGTCATAGTTATCAATCACTAATAGTACCGCCCACTGGACTCCTGAGTAAAGAAAAGGCAGAGTTTTAAACCGCTAAAATACAATTATACATTGGACTTCAGAATTTTTTATGTCACTTTTCTTTTTTTGTCTTGTAGTATTCGCAATTTTTTTTTTTTTTTGGGGGGGGGGGTGAAATTCTTTAAAATGGCAGACATCGTTCATAGATTTTGGACTAAATCAAATGCTTTTTATTTTTGCTTTTTTCCTTGTTTTACTCCTTTTTACAGCTAAAAGTCAGATTTTCAACTAAAATGTCTCAGAATTTGCAGGTGTACATAACATCACATTAGAGTACATTAGCGCAAAAATACTTTGACACTTTCTAAAAAAGGAATCGCAATTGATGAAATGGTCTCATATATCTAGTGTATAAAAATAAGACCCAAATGGTGAACATATATAAGAAAGCAAACACATATAAAATAGACCCCTTCATGACATGAGCAGTACATGTACTGCTCATATCGTGTCTCCCCCTTTGATGTGGGCTGCGGCGGTGAGCCCACATCAAAGTCGCGACATGTCAGCTGTTTTGTACAGCTGACATGTGCGCGCAATAGCGGCGGGTGAAATCGCTATTCACCCGCCGCTATTAACCTGTTAAATGCCGCTGTCAAACACAGACAGCGGCATTTAACTACCGCATCCGGCCGGGCGGCCGGATATGACGTCATCGCCGACCCCCGTCACATGATCGGGGGTCGGCGATGCATCAGGAAGGTAACCATAGAGGTCCTTGAGACCTCTATGGTTACTGATGCAGGTCTGCTGTGAGCGCCCCCCTGTGGTCGGCGCTCACAGCACACCTGCATTTCTGCTACATAGCAGCGATCTGATGATCGCTCCCATGTAGCAGAGCCGATCAGGCTATGCCAGCTTCTAGCCTCCCATGGAGGCTATTGAAGCATGGCACAAGTAAAAAAAAAATGTTTTTAAAAATATGAAAAAAATATAAAAAATATAAAAGTTTAAATCACCCCCCTTTCGCCCCATCCTAAATAAAACAATTAAAAAAAAACCAAACCTACACGTATTTGGTATCGCCGTGTTCAGAATCGCCCGATCTATCAATTAAAAAAAAGCATTAACCTGATCGCTAAACGGCGTAGCGAGAAAAAAATCCGAAACGCCAGAATTACGTTTTTTGGTCGCCGCGACATTGCATTAAAATGCAATAACGGGCGAGCAAAAGAACGTATCTGTGCAAAAATGGCATCATTAAAAACATCAGCTCGGCACGCAAAAAATAAGCCCTCACCCGACCCCAGATCACGAAAAATGGAGACGCTACGGGTATCGGAAAATGGCACTTTTTTTTTTTTTTTTTTTTAAAGTTATGGCTCAGGGAAGGAGGGGAGCGAAAAACGAAAACGCAAATATGAAAAAGGGCCGCGACTTGAAGGGGTTAAAAGGCACAAATTTAAAGATGAATTTAGGTGTAGGTGCAGGGGCTCTGCTGACATTTACTGAAAGCCCGAAGCCTTGAACTTTCCATACTCTTCAATTTGTTGCACTCCGGGAAATTGGCTGCTGGAGGTGGCGCATTCGCAGATTGAGATCTCAGCACTGACATTTTGTCTCCTGAGATCTCAATTGCGTTTGCGCCACCTCCGGTGGTCATTTTTCCGGTCCACTGCATTGAAAAGTATGGAAGGTGTGGGGCCTCCGGCCTTTCACGAAATGTCAGCAGAGCTCCCAAAGTACCGAACACCCCGTCCTATCAGCCTGGAGCCCATGGCACCGCCCCGCTCTTGCTGTCACTGAACACCCCGTCCTATCAGCCTGGAGCCCATGGCACCGCCCCGCTCTTGCTGTCACTGAACACCCCGTCCTATCAGCCTGGAGCCCACGGCACCGCCCCGCTCTTGCTGTCACTGAACACCCCGTCCTATCAGCCTGGAGCCCACGGCACCACCCCGCTCTTGCTGTCACTGAACACCCCGTCCTATCAGCCTGGAGCCCATGGCACCGCCCCGCTCTTGCTGTCACTGAACACACCGCCCTACCAGCATGGGGCCCACAGCATCTCCTGCATCCGCCAGCTTCCTGTAGCGGCGACTCTGCCGCCTTGGACCCCACTCCATGTCCGCCGCCACCAATGAAAGCTACCATAAAAGTGGATTAAAGACTCACCATTTTATTAAAAAAAATGTTTTTGTATTTTCCTTCCCAAAATGTAGGGTGCGTCTTATAATCCGAAAACAATGGTATCTCTGTGATTTTCTTTATGCTATAAAATACTAATGCCTTCTATATAAATACTGTTTGGTTTCATGTATGATTTTTCCCTACAGATGTCAGGTTATTTTAGTCTCAACGCTGTTATGCTTCTTTCAGAATTTCCCGGGGTGTAAGCACTCTCCTCCACAGATGCCTTTTTAGCAGATGTGCTCATCTCTGTTTTGCTATGTATGAAATGATTTACGTATTGTATTCTCTTTTTGTGTGTTTGCCTGGTACATTGTAAATTTATAATGGCAGTAACAACATCACCATTAATATTTGACAATGGATGTTCTTCTGGAGATAAATAAAATACTTGAAAATACTGGAGTGTTTAGCGTTATTGGAGCACATTTGCCATATATACTTTCTCAGCCAGCGGGCCACCATTTTTTTTAGAAGTTTCTCCTCTAGCCTGGTAGCAGACATCGAGGGAGTAACTCAAAAAGAGCATGTTATTTCGGGCTAAGCTTTGTCACAGCCACATTCTTGGTGCATGGCTGGAATTCAATGGCTGGCTGAGAATGAGCAGGGAACAGCAAGCTTTCGAAGTCTTTGGAAGTGGCAATGGGAGGTGTTGGAACTATCTGGAGAGAAGCGGGAACAGTCTGGGTAAGACAGTTTTTAGGAGCTGGAGACTGGAACTACATGAAAGGCTGGACACAACACTCAAGGAACGAGTAAGAGTTCCATGTGGCTTTAAGTAGGCCCAAACAGGAAACAAGATGGCTCCCAGAGGTTCAACATTGGCCAACTTACTAAACGATGATTGGCGAAACATAATAGCAGCCTCCAGTGGTAAGGGGTGGAAATGCATCACAATTTGTCAAAATGAATGATAGCATTGACTAGTGGTCAAACTGCAGATGGACAACTGAATTCTGACTCAGAGATACTATTATATTCACTATTTTCTTTTTCCTTTATAATATTTTGAGCAGTAAACAAAGTTTTGGTGTATATAATAATTTTCCTCATTTCTGTTCTACATAAACTAAGCACATTGGGAATTACAATACATTCTCAAGCACAATTCATCTGTGTATGGGTATTTCTAATATTTATAACATCATTGCTCTTTAGTCTAAGGCACACTTATAATTTTACATCACAATACAATCAATTACTCCTATCCGTGATGATTTAGAATGACTATGTGCTTATTTATGCTGAATGTAATGAAGCTGACTATAATACAATGTATCTGGTGGTGACAGGGAGAACATAACTCAGTATGAATAAGTCACTGACTTGAACTACTCCAAATAATTTTGGAGTGTAGCCAAGACTTTATTATAAAATTTGGGCGGCATGGTGGCTGACTGATTAGCACTCTGCCTCTAGCTCCAATCCAATCAGGGCAACATCTTTATGAAGTTTGTGGGTTTCCTCCGAGATTTCAAGGCTCTTTCCATCTTCTAAAAAAATAACAGAAATTGTCCTGTTACTTAGTTACTGAAATTGGAAACCCAAATCATGAAACATTAAAATTAAAGGGGTTGTCCACTAGGGTTGAGCGAAACGGGTCGAAAATTTTCAGAAGTCGCCGACTTTTGGCAAAGTCGGGTTTCATGAAACCCGACCCGACCCCAGTGTGGGGTCGGCCATGAAGTCGGCAACTTCTGAATCTGGAATCGGAATTCCGATACCGATTCCCGATATGTTTAAGATATCGGGAATTGGTATCGGAATTCAGATTTAAGTGTAAAATAAAGAATTAAAATAAAAAATATCGCCATACTTACCCTCTGACGTGCCCTGGTACTAACCGGAAACCTTCCTTCCTTAGAATCAGCCTTCCAATACCTTGCGGTGATGTTGCGGTTTGTGATTGGTCGCGCGGCCGCCCATGTGACTGCTCGCGCGACCAATCACAAGCCGCGACGTCACCGCGACATCACCGAAGGTCCTGGAAGGGCTGATTCTTAGGAAGGAAGGCTGCCGGAAAGAAGCAGGGCGCGTCCGAGGGTAAGTATATACCTAATAGGAATATACTCACCCTCGGACGCGCCCTGCTTCTTTCCGGCAGCCTTCCTTCCTAAGAATCAGCCCTTCCAGGACCTTCGGTGATGTCGCGGCTTGTGATTGGTCGCGCGAGCGGTCACATGGGTGGCCGCGCGACCAATCACAAGCCGCGACGTCACCGCAAGGTCTTGGAAGGCTGATTCTAAGGAAGGAAGGTTTCCGGTTAGTACCAGGGCGCATCAGAGGGTAAGTATGGCGATATTTTTTATTTTAATTTTTTATTTTACACTTAATTATGGATCCCAAGGCCTGAAGGAGAGTTTCCGCTCCTTCAGACCCTGGGAACCATGGAAACCCAATGCACTGCATTGGGTTTCGAGTTTCGGCCGACCCCGACCCCGACTTTTTTATAGGATCGGCCGATTTCACTCAACCCGACTTTTGAAAAAGTCGGGTTTCGTGAAACCCGACACGATCCTATAAAAGTAAAGGTCGCTCAACCCTATTGTCCACTACTAGGACAACTACTTCTTGATCCAAATGTTTGGCACCGATAAAATAAAATAGCTTATACTCACATCCCATGCTGGTGTAGTGTCAGCACTTGCGTTCCTGGGGCTCTCCTACGGTTGTTGTGACAAATGAGCTTGGCACCCAATCAGCACTGGTGTCACTGTCTTCGCCTTCGGACAAATCGAACATCAACAGGAAGTCAGAGAGCACCGGCAGCCCGGACTTCCTCTTGATGTTTGATTTGTCCGAAGGCGAAGACAGTGACGTCAGCGCTGATTGGGTGCCAGATTCATGTGTCATAACAACCGCACGAGAGCCCCGGAAACATGCGCTCTGACACTGCTGGAATGGTGCCAGCATGGGAAGTGAGTATGATTAGTGGACAAGTTCTTTAATATTCTAGATCCGAAAAAAATGGTCATAAAGTAAGCCAAAAGTATAACGTATCCATTACGCATCTAATAAATCACTGCTGTGCCAATGCTAGTGCTCCCAAATGTGTTTCTTTACTGTGCTGCTTTGATAATGGTTCCAGTTACCCATATGACTGCTGCAGCTAGTCACTGTACTGTTGAGGCCAGTGACTGGTTGCAGCAGTCATGAGAGTAGCTGCAGCATAATAAACATACATCAGTGTTATGACTATAAACACCTCTGACTACCCACATGGCTGCTGTGATAAGTCCCTGGCCTCAACTGTCTATTGCTGAGGCCACTGATTATCTGCAGTGGTCATGTGGGTACATAAGGGCATCATTGGTGCAGGTCAGCAATCAAAAAACTATGCTATAGCAATAACCTTACCAATAATCCACATGTGACATGACCACGGCAGCCAATCGCGTGCCTAAACTATAGATGGCAGGTTGTTGGAACACCTGAATGGCTAAGCCGGAACAGCAGGGGATTTATCAGTGTTTTTATTTTATAACATTTTCCCACTTTTCTCCACTATTTTTCTGATTTCATAACATCCTTTTATACCGAACTCTGCTCTAGTAAAAAAAATTCTAAAACTACCAACCCTTTAATGCAAATTAAGGAGTTCATTTCATTCACCAAGTTTAATTTGTGTCTTTGACACATTTCCCTCCAAAAAGTATTGAATAAAAGAGATGGTTCAGCGAATGATCTTACGTTTTTGTACATTGATTTTGGAGTCAAATAAATTCCAAAATTTGCATAAAAACCACTTCAAATACTCTTTGAGTAAGCTTTCTATTGCTTTCGTCGGGAAAACTATGTTGCCGTTCACACAGCAAGTTTTTATTTCTATGAAGTTTTGAAAAAGATGTCTTGTAAAAAAAAGTCTCCATTTATTTGATGTATGAATTCTTTCTAGGAACTTAACAACCTGCAAAATTGAAATTGAAGTAAAAAACTGCAAAAAAAGGTGTGGAAAGAAAACTGAATCAGAATTGAATGCTCAGTTATAAAATCTTATCGATATCTGATGTGAATTTCCCTTGAACTCCGATCTTCTCACTCCAAAAAAACTTTGTGTTAACATACACTTAGGCTTCTTTTACATTTACCGTCTTTATTGCGGCCCGTTATTGTGGGCCTTTTTTGAGGGCAGTATTGCTGCAATTTTCACGTTCTACCACAATAACGGATTGCAAAAAACTTGCAGATCCCCATTTTTCGGGTTTCCAATACTACAGCAGAAGTATTGGAAAAAAAAACAGTAGTCACGGTGCGCCGCAAAAACAGGCTTCTGTTGTTTTTGTGGCCCCATTGATTTTCAATGGGGGCCGTGTCTGTAAGCCGTGAAAAGTATTGAGCAGGCTCGATATTTTTTCACGGCTGTAAATACAGCCCTCATGGCCATATGGCGTACGGCGCTCCGTGGAATTATTGCGGCCCATTTTTGCGGCCCCATAGAAATCTATTGGGGCCGCAAAAATGGGACACAAAACCACGGTAAGTGTAAAAGAAGCTTAAAGGAGACTGTGATGACCTTAACTGTTATATATGAAACCCCATACACTACACCACATCTAAAATATGCATATTTGTCTTAATTTTAATTTATATTTTTTGACATTGAAAATAAAGTAAAAAAGATTCCCCAAAAGAATTGCACCACCATGTGCTGTAAAACTGTAAGGTGGCTCTATTCATGGTTTCTTGGCAGCCCTAAATAGGGCTTTGTTCAAGCTAATTTGGCTGTTAGGTCCAAAAGAAACCCTGGCTTTCACCTTTTAATCCCTTTATATGGATATGGACTTATGCAGGTGCCCGTTGTTGCGTCAACGGAGTAGCTGCTGGACAGTGGAGCATGCTTGCAGGAGTTGTCAGGTAGCTGAGTACAATTCAGGAGGTACTAGTAAGGGACAAAACTGTCAAGCAGAAGAATATTCAAAAAACAAGCTGAGGTTTGAAAAAAGGAATAATCACTAGTACAATAGGAATAAAGAATATGGGTGTGGACAAAGTAAGACAGAACTGATAACTGATAACTGGAAATAGAACCTGAAGACCTACCTCTTCCGACAAGCCTATAACCTGCAGTAACCACCGACCGACCAAACCGCTGCATGACCAGCTCTATCCTCACCTACTGTATCCTCACCCATCCCTTGTAGATTGTGAGCCTTCGCGGGCAGGGTCCTCTCTCCTCCTGTACCAGTTGTGACTTGTATTCTTTAAGATTATTGTACTTGTTTTTATTATGTATACCCCTCCTCACATGTAAAGCGCCATGGAATAAATGGCGCTATAACAATAAATAATAATAATAATAATAATAGGGACTCAAAGGTTAATATAGTGATTAGCCCCGCACAATACTGACAAAATGGTTGCCTGGCAGCTTTATATAGTGATTTGTGCTAACTACTGTGGCTTTTAGGTTTAAGGGGATCCATGGCTTTAACCTTTTAAAACCTCTACAGGGATATTGACTTAGATACGGGCTCTGTGTTGTATCTACGGAGTTGCTGCTGGCCAGTGGAGCATTCTGGCAGGAATGATCAGATAACTTGGTCAGAATGAGGAGGTAGCAGTAATAATAATAGCAATAATTTTATTTATATAGTGCCAACATATTACGCAGCACTTTACAAATTATAGAGGGGACTTGTACAGACAATAGACAATACAGCATAACAGAAATCACAGTTCAAAATAGATTCCAAGAGGAATGAGGGCCCTGCTCGCAAGCTTACAAACTATAGGAAAAGGGGAGACACGAGAGGTGGATGGTAACAATTGCTTTCGTTATTCGGACCAGCCATAGCGTAAGGCTCGGGTGTTCATGTAAAGCTGCATGATCCGGTTAACTGCCTAAATATGTAGCAGTACAGACACAGAGGGCTATTAACTGCATAAAGTGTATGAGAACATGATGCGAGGAACCTGATTAAGGTTTAAGTTTTTTGAATGGACCACACAGGGATAATTAGGTTAATGCGTTGAGGCGGTAGGCCAATCTGAACAAATGAGTTTTTAGGGCACGCTTAAAACTGTGGGAATTGGGGATTAATCGTATTAACCTAGGTAGTGCATTCCAAAGAATCGGCGCAGCACGTGTAAAGTCTTGGAGACGGGAGTGGGAGGTTCTGATTATTGAGGATGCTAACCTGAGGTCATTAGCGGAGCGGAGGGCATGGGTAGGGTGGTAGACTGAGACCAGAGAGGAGATGTAGGGTGGTGCTGAGCCATGGAGTGCTTTGTGGATGAGGGTAGTAGTTTTGTACTGGATTTTTGAGTGGATGGGTAACCAGTGTAATGACTGGCACAAGGTAGAGGCATCGGTGTAACAGTTGGTGAGGAATATGATCCTGGCTGCAGCATTCAGGACAGATTGGAGAGGGGAGAGTTTGCTAAGAGGGAGGAGGGAGGCCAATTAGTAGAGAGTTACAATAGTCCAAATGAGAATGAATAAGTGAAACAGTAAGAGTTTTTGCAGAGTCAAAAGTAAGAAAAGGGCGAATTCTATAAATGTTTTTGAGATGCAGATTAGAAGAGCGAGCCAGTGATCGGATGTGGGGGGTGAATGAAAGCTCGGAATCAAGGATGACCCCAAGGCAGCGGGCATGTTGCTTTGGAGTAATGGTGGAACCACACACGGAGATGGCAATGTCAGGCAAAGGTAGGTTAATAGAGGGAGAAAACACGAGGAGTTCAGTTTTTGACAGGTTTAGTTTCAGATAGAGGGAGGACATGATGTTAGAGACAGCGGTAAGACAATCACTGGTGTTTACTAAAAAGGTCGGCGTGATAACAGGAGACGAAGTGTATAATTGGGTGTCATCAGCATAGAGATGGTACTGGAAACCAAATCTACTGATTGTTTGTCCAATAGGGGCAGTATACAAAGAGAAAAGGAGGGGGCCTAGGACTGATCCTTGAGGAACCCCAACAGTAAAGGGAAGGTGAGAGGAGGAGGAACCAGCAAAAGATACAGTGAAGGATTGGTCAGAGAGATAGGAGGAGAACCAGGAGAGAACGGTGTCCTTGAGGCCAATGGAGCGGAGCATAGTAAGGAGGAGCTGATGATCCACAGTGTCGAATGCTGCGGAGAGATCCAAGAGAATTAGCATGGAGTAAGGGACAAAATAGTCAAGAGGAACCATCATAATCAAAAAACAAGCTAAGATCTGAAAAAACAACAATCACTAGCACAACAGGAGTAGAGAACATGGGTGTGCATAAGGTAAAGCATAACTTATAACTGGCAATAAGAAATAGGAACTCAGGGGTTAATATAGCAAGCACCCCCAAGCAATGCTCACTGCAGGAAGTAATTAGAGTAAGTGTCAAAGCAAAGAATTAACCACAAATCTCCCTGTCTGGATATCACTACAGATCCAAGAGAATTGTGTTGTCATCCCTTGTTGCCAACAATGAAGGTGCAAAGGTGGAAAAAAATCCCTAAATAATGGGGAGAAAACCTCAATGCATGGATGGAAATTATACTCAGTAACTCCTGTCTGTTGGATGCCTTGCAGCAGACTTGCACTAAGGAGACTTTAATACATAAGTGACTTCTTTACATATATTTTAAAGGTGAAAATACTTGAATTGGGCTTTAAAGTCCTAGTTGGTAAAGTTCACATTTTCTTCTGCATTCAGCAGCTTTGCGTTATACTGACAACTGTTGTGTCCTAAATGAATATGCAGCAAATGACCTTGTCATGGAAGGTTACGGTCCATTAAGAAAGCGACAAATTAAATTCTTCAAGGCGTCTGCTTGTGGAGCCTGCCAAGTTACAGAATATCAGTCAGAACATCAATCCAGAGCCTATGTGCAGAGTATAACAACTACACCAGAGTCCAAATTCTCACAGCATTGATGCAGAGTTAAAGTAACAGGCATTAAAAAAGACCTTTCAGGTTGAGGTTTTCAAACGAAAAATTGGAAAATTTTCTATTTTTTCATGTAAAAATGGAGTAATTCTAATTTAAATAAAATATCAGTGTTTATGTAAATGAGATAACTCACAGGCTCCACATTGATCTCGTGCAGTGAGTTACTAGATACTTTAATGCCTAAAATCTCAGAATATCTTCAGGTTAAAGTAGAAGTAAAATTCCCTGACACACATCTGACTTCAGTCAGTACAGGGGAATCTTCCTAAAATCCAGTGTATATGGAGAAGGCTCGGGAATATTCTGGGGAAATCGGAATTGGACAAGTTCAATTTTTATGGAAATTCCAATTGTTTTCCCATGTGTTATCGTTTTGTTGTTGGCTCACATTTCCTTGGATTAGATTCAATTCAAATACAAAATCTCTTTTCCCTGCGTGAGTCATCACTGCAAAAAGTCCATGGCATCAGGGAGAAACTAGTACAATATAATTTTGGTATATCAACGCAAAGGTAAATTAGACTACAGACTTCAATCAGACTATATCGGCGAGAAATATTCTCAAAATTTAGATGCTTACATCAAGGCATATGTTTACATTTTTGCCTGTAAATGGTCACGGTTATTTCAACAATTTTTGTATAACTCAACAGTGTAGGAAAATTTAAGAAACTTTATAATATATCTTATCAAAGAAATTTCTAATTTCCCCAATTAGAAGCCACTTCTTCTCTACCAGTAGCTCACAACCTCACTATCCCCTCTGATTATCAGTTCAAAAGTATATTGGTCAAAGCAAGAGGGACTGCCAACTCAATGAAGTATCATGTTATTCAATTATATAGAGAGAAGAGGGAGCAGGAGGAGTAAGGAGCACTCGGCACACTGAGAGACCTGGCAGACACATAGATTGAGTTGATGCTTTTAGCAAATTTTTCACTTCAGTGCTGGATTCACATCCACACAGATCAGTAGTCCTGTATTATGTCCACCATGGTGCTGCTTTTATCTGTATGATACAGAGAAAGGACAGATGGAATGCAACTCTCTGTGTGTACTGTGTATGGGAGACATCATAGCAGCTAGTTTCCATGCACCAGCTCAGAGACATGTGAAAAAATAGAGCTAGAGTCTAGTCTGCGAGAAATATTGTTATTCCTTATGTGCACATAGATGACATCTTATTCTGAAAAGTTACCTGAAACGACAGGTACGCTTTAATGAGCTTCTTTAGCTTTTTATTTCACACCTCACAAGAATGACGTCTTAAGAACACGAGAGCCTAGTAAAATACTATTTGGGTTTTCTCAGGACTTACAGTGTGTGAAAATGTCTTGACATGGCTGCATTAGAATGACTATGTGAATGTGCTAACAGTAAATGGGTATGTGGTAAGAGGTGGTGATATGTACTCAACAATGACAAGGCAACCTTACAGGGAGAAGTGAGAATCAAGGCTACTGGATGTCGAAAAACAACATTCTAGAAAATAATTGAGTTCTGTCCATAGAAAAAGGGAAAAACATCCATTAAATGTGTTAGAAATCCCTGAGTAGTCCACTGGTGTAAAATATTCTAGACGTTCTACAAGAAGTTCTGAATATTTCTAGAAAATAATTCTGTAATATGAGCCATACTTTATGAGGATATAGTTTAACATATTGTATATTTGCCCCATATTTAAAGAAGCTCTCCAATCAAGGCTTTTATTCTACTAATATACTAATATATTGCAGTCATCATATTATGTGGCACTGTGTACTTACAATTACTCATTTTACCTTTCTACCCTCTTAATTCTTCTCTTTTCCATTAGGTCTATGACATCACGTGATTAAATACTGACTAGCTGAATCCTTCTAAGTGCGCAGAAACCATACATGTATAGGTTCTTTTTTATTTAAGTTGGTGAAAAAAAATTGTAAGTTTGTTAAAAAAAAATTACAAAATGGTGTCATTTTTCGAGACACTTTTTGGGATCTGGGGCTGGGTAAGGGCTTATTTTTTCACACTGAGCTGACTTTGTTTTTGGATACTATGTTGGGGTAGATACAATGTTTTGCTCATCTGTTATTGCATTTTATTGCGATGTTGTGGCGACCAAAAAAACGTAATTCTGGAGTTTTGAGTTTTTTTCTCGTTAGGCCATTTACTGATCGCATTCATTCTTTTAAAATTTTGATAGATATTTTTGAGAGATGCGATACCAATTTATTTATCTTTTTTTTGTTTTATTTGAATGTGAGAGAAATGGGCGTGATTTGAACTTTCATATTTTTTTAATTTTATAATTTTAAAAACTTTTTTTTTTACACTTTTTACTTGATTCAATAGTCTCCTTAGGACCTTCTGATCGCTTGTGTAGAGGAATTGATCATCTGCTATGAGCGCTGGCCACGAGTCGGTGCTCATAGCAGATCGGCAATGACATCCTGCAGACCCCAGGTTGTCATACCACACCATAGGCACCCCACGGTCATGTGACAGGGGCGCCGATGGGCGGAGCTAGTGACGCAGTTACGGTGTGATCATGTTAAATGTCACTGTCAGAGATTGACAGTGACATTTAACATGTTAATAGCCGTGGTTGGATCGCGATTTCACCCTCGACTTTTAGGGGAACATGTCAGCTCTGTCATGTGCTGGAAAAGATGCGTGCTCATTGCCGGTGCTCGCATTAAAGGAGGAGACATGACATATGACGTATATATACGTCATATGTCACAAAGGGGTTAAGAGGATACAAATTTTAATGGAGGTGCTCCTTTAAGCATATGTAATATTATACTCGTGAGCTTGGGAAATACTTTATACTATAGACTCTTGGAAAGACATACAGTGAATGACCCCCAAATTCTATAAATGTAAGTTGGAGCTCAAAAACCTGTCACCAGGAATTGTTTTCTTCCTCAAAGTCTGAGAACAATTGTGTACCAGCACCCTTTGATTTGCCCAAGATTACAGCCTTTGTACCTTTGCTTTTGAAATCTACAAAAAAAAAGCAATAAAAAATGATGGGATGCTATAGATATTGTAGAGGCAATAATCAGTTTATGTCTGAAAGCTGTTGTACAAAAATCGCAAAAATAATCTACAATCCAGTACTAAAATACCAGCCTTGATGGATTGCACCCATAGTCACTGTTTTCCCAAAGCTATGCACTCTGGAAAGAATATAGTTAAAATAAATGAATAAGGATTAATGAGCACAACAACATCTCTACCTGTTTGCAAGGTTTAGAACATTCAACTCATTTCCCGAGCACACGGCTTAGTGGGAACCGTGCCCATGGCGTATAGTAAAAAAAAAAGTTCACTTTACTTATGGTTTTCCTATAAATGTAAATTTGTAACATTTATCTAATTCCCTGCGGCATCACAGCAGCCCTCCATCAGTCGTTAAGCTGTTTGATAACTCTATGAAGCTTGCAGTCCATAAAGGAATATCGTTAACCATAAACACTAGTCTAAATTTTGCCGAAAAAATCCAGGTGTGACTGTGACACAATTTCATTGCAGATTCATTGATTTTCTATTTGAAAGCCAATTAAAAGATATGGACACCTTTAGGATTTTTTTATATACACTATGTTAATGTTAAATCTTATTTAATAAAACCACTAAGTTCGAATCTGAAATGTGAATTCTTTCATTTATGTGAAGATCCCCTGATATGCAGGATAAACCTGATCTAAGTTTCAGAGCTTTCTTTTGTGTGAGCGTCCCTCACAGTAATACAGGCTGAATGTGAGATCTGTGTGTATCCAGGATGCTGCTGTTTCTTTTAGCTCATAAATCAGCGCAGCTTCTATCCTGCACTTATTAACTCCTCATAAGCGTTACTCCTTTTTCATACTCTGTTTTTCTGTCATGCTCGAGTCTGCATGTATGTCATCCTCATTCCACAATATACATCTTTGTTTAACCTTTTCACCCCCGGGGGCCATTTTCCATTTTTTTCGTTTCCGTTTTTCTTTCTTTACTTTCTTCTGAGTTTTGGATGAGACTCACCCATTCAAGTCTATGGGTGCGTGAAAATCCCACACAGAACATCCGAGTGGTATCCCATTTTTACGGATACATTTTTATTGATAGCCTAGGAAAATGTATTTGATCATGAAAATTTTTTGTGCAGATGTATGAAAACGGATTGCACATGGACGTCATAAAAAACGGACACACAAATGGCACATGGATGAAAATCAGATGAAATTTAGGAAAAAAATTATTCGAGCTTTGTGGAAGAAACGCGGACGTTTCTGATATGCTCGCCTGCCGGGGCCCTAATGCTCAGTGAGAGAGTAGAAAAAGCTGTCAGTACTGAGTAGAAACTGTAGAAGATTTTCAATATTTTCACAGGTCAACAAGATAAAAGAACTAATTTTTAAAAAAGAATGTTTTGAAATGTTCTGAACTTTGCATTTTGGAAATAAAACAAAAACTATACAAGTTTGGTATCGACAAAATCATGCTAATATAAAAAACCTAGTGGGAGGTCATTTTTACCACACAATGAGTATCGTGAAACCAAAATTGTTTTCACCATTTTACCGCACCTAGATTTTTTCTTTCTGCTTTCCAATGTCCATCAAACCTAACTTCAACTTAAACATGCAATGAATAAAGACGTAGTCTGAAACGCGTCTGTGGTTTCTTGATGATGGATTGACTTTGAAGAGATTTTCAATAAACATAAACTTTTGAGGATACTTTTGCTCAATATGACATTTTATTTTACTTCAATTCCCCCCCCCCCCAAAAAAAAAAAAAAAAACAAGTCCAATATGGCTATGTCAACAGAAATATTTTAAAAAGTTATGACTGGTGGAAAAAAGTAGGAAAAAAATGGAAAATTGGCCATGGCGAAAGGGCATTAAACATTGACAGAGTGGTCGCTGAACCAGAGGCAGGTATATATATATATATGAAGTATGACTTGTAACTATCGTATTATCAAGGGATCTTTAGAATAAAAAAGAGATTTCCAAATTGAAGCAACCCTTCATTGGTCTTTTTCAGATATCAAATTTAGCTAGTAAAATGTAGTAAGATTTTCTACATAAAGGTTCTCCCGTGCATTTACAATTTCTTTTGTAGGCCTACTTTGGCTCAATTCATAATCCTATGACATTATTTTGAAACTGAAAAGAAACATAAAAGAAAATAATACATCTGTTATATTATTTATATTACGTTGTGTAAAGTGGTGCCGTGACCGTACGCATCTTCCTCTGACAGCCATAGGTGGAGCCAAGTTCCGCCTGCAACTAACCTCCTAAGTGCCACTGTTAACCTCATACAGCGGCATTTAGAGCGCACAAATCGAGGAGAGTGCCACTCCATGCACCCATTGACCCACCCTCGATGCGATTGCAGGGTGCTGATGGACTGCCATGGCAGCTGGACATCTGCTCATAACCCAGTCCCTTGAAGACCAGCCATGATTTTTACTATATACTGAAATATAATTGTATTGCAGTGTATAGTACAAACAGATGATCACAAGCTAAAGTCCCCTAGAAAGAGTAAAAAAAGGTGAAAAAATATGAAAATTGTAAGGAATAATGAAAGAAAAATCTAAAAATTCAAATCACCTTCCTTTTTCCCATAAAATTTTTTAAAATTGAACATTCAGTATTGCCATGTCTGTAAAAGTCACATCTTTCAAAAATATAAAATTTGTTAACCCAATCAGTTAATGCTTTGAAGAGGGAAAATAGAAAATGAAAAATACAAAACTGCATTTCTTTTATGACTCCCCAGAAAATGCAACAAGAAGCCATCAAAATGTTTTAGCTATCCCAAAATAGTATCAATAAAAACAACATCTTTTCTTACAAAAATAACAAGCCCTACAATTTTTCCTTTGATTGAAAAATTAAAAAAATTATTAGTATAGGAAAGTATAGGTATAGGAAAGTAGTGACACGAGTTTCAGTATTTTTTTCACCAGTAAAATAATGAAAAATTGGACGACTTTCATATTCCCTTAATTGTAATAATGCACATAATCATGATACTAGTTGATTTTTACCAAACGATGAACACCATGAAAACAAGTCCCAAAGAAAAAAATGGCAGATTTTCATGTATTTTTTTCAAAATTTCACAGCGCTTGCAAGTATTTTTTCTATTGTCCAGTACTTTGATCTTGTTTCGTCAAAGCTTTTACTCAAGAATAGCTTTGAAAAGTTGCAAAATGTTGGTGCAATGTGAGGCTGTGCTAGAATATTACTTTTGGGGGTCTTAAGCCGTTTTTGTCCAGCTCTGACAAAATGGGTGAATCTTCAGTGAAATGGAGGCGTGGAAACCCCACTTGTCAAATTCATGTTGAGCGGTGGCATTCCTTATGCCATAAATCTTTACCCAATCTGGAGGTGATGTGTGGTCAGGGGCACACGTCACTTTTCAGATACGCCAGAATCATCATCATCATCTGTTTCCAGCACGCCTCCTTATTAATACCGGAGTAAAGAATGCCTGTCTTGATGAATCAGGGCCAAAGTATTGTAAAATGAATGGGGCCATTCAAAACTACACCTCGTCCTACAAAAACAAGCCCTTATATGGCTATGTTGGAGGAAAATTAAAAAAGTTACAACCCTTGGAAAAAAAGAGAGGTAAAAACGAAAACACAAAAATTAAAATTGGCTGTGTCGAGAAGTGGTTAAATTGATCAAAAAATACTAAACAAGTGCAATACTTTGTTATAAAGCTGGCGGTTTATTAAAAATAAATGGACTTGTTTAATTAATTTGCCATCCTATAGTTTGTTACAAGGGAGTCATTTTTCCAGATTGTGAAACGCAGTAATGTGATTTAGTCCTCATTGTGTCAGTGTCATGTTGTGGAATTGCTAAGCCCCCGGCGGACCGCACTCTGGTCATCTGATTTGCTGTCATAGTGAACCCACCGATCAGCACAATTGTTGACGTACGATTTGAAATACTACAGTTATTGTCAATGAAAAATTCTCTAATAAAAAATAATGAAACTCCCTCAACTAAAAAGATGGAAATGTCAACAATATTTGTACAAAGTGGCAACTGGTTAAATGTTTGGAAATACAGAAGACCGGATGTGATCCATTTTCTATAAGAAGATCACAGTATTATTCATAGAAATGTATTAAATTTAGGAAGTGATCTGCACATTCTGGTTCTAGAAGAACACATTATCCTTTTAGATAAACCTTCTGGATTATCTATTTCTGGATGATCACCTTTTAGATTAAATCGTTTTACACGAACAAGTCCGTCTTCTGAAATAAGTCATTGTACATGATTATATTCTAGATGATCTAGATTAAAGTGTTCTAGATAATATGATCAATTTTCCACATTTACAAATTCTTACTGAGTTGATAGAGCTTCTAGATTACCCAAAAAATCTGTTTTGTAGAATGACCTGCTGTAGATGATCATTTCCATCTTCTATCCTAAACTATTCTAGACAAACATTCTAGAGTAACCTTAAGGCCAGGGTCGCACTTCCGAGTGCAATTCGAGAAACTCGTGCAAGTCTCTCGCATCAATACCCGACAGTGCCACCAGCACTTGGGACCGGAGCGTTCAGCTACATGTATTTCTATCCAGCTGAACGTTCTGGTCCCAAGGGCTGGCGGCAGTGCCGGGTATTGATGCGAGTTTCTCGCATTGCACTCGCAAGTGTGACCCCGGCCTAAAGGCTCAACTTGCATATAGAAACGACCACTGATTGGCAACATAGAATAATATAATTTTTTAAATTAGGAGAACTTGAGTTTTTGTATGTAAAAATATAATTTATTAAATGTGGAGCGCCCCCTTGGGCAGTGGAGTACTCGGTACCGGGTCCTTCGGTTCTCAGGGGGATGTCACGGTGGCTGACCCAGGCCGTGGCCCTGGGACGTCTGTGTAAAAGGGAAAGGTCTTTAAAGGGAATGTTCGTGACGCCACCTGTGGTATTCCGTCAGGGTGACCGACGCTGCTTTAAGGAGTCCGCTGAGGTGATGTTATGGCAGCTAGATGGTATACCTTCACATAGGTGAAGTGTGTTCCCAGTGTGTAGATGGTGGATGGCGAGAGGCGCAGTGAAGAACGAGGACACAAGGTTGCAGTCTCTTTACCTTTACTGAAGGTTTCAGCATCCACAGTCCAGAGCACAGACCACAGGGCAGGCAGAGTCTAGCCGGTTTGGAGGCAAGTCCAGAGTCCCCTTATCCAGGTGGAAATCAGTTAGCCTTCCTCTAGTGCCATGGTGTTGTAGTACCTTACTGCTAAGCTTCTCATAAGGTCCTCACAGATCTTGTAAATGTTATGTCTCTCTCTCTGTCCCCCAGATGGATAGGCCAAACCCGTATGACCGGTGGCTTGAGGCGTTTTACAGGGACTCTATCATGCCCCAGCCTCTAAGGGTGCCACCTTGCCTCCTGGGTGTAGGGGCGGACAGGTAACTTGCAATTAGCTGTCCTGTCGGTCTCTGGAGCAAGGCATAAAGGGTCGTTGCTCCCGCAGTGTCCCGGCTACTGGGATCCTGCGCCTCAGAAGGAGGCAGACTGTGTAGGGCAGAACTCCTCTGATATCCACTCCTTTGCTATGACTTCTTCACCCTCTCTACAATACAGTTCTTTTTCAATGTCTCTTTCTAGAAGCTGCCGCACTTAAGGCAGGCATAGCTATGTGTCCTTCTGTCTCGACCTCTGACAGGATCCCACCCCTGTCAGGGACCAACTACCTGAGCGAAGCTCAACCAGCAACTAACTAACTTCCTCCCCAGGGAACCAGTTTTACCTAAATGTGAGGAGTGCCCTAATAAAGAGGAGCAGAGCTCCCCCTGGTGGCCTGGAGTGCGAAATGTGTTGCATGTTTGTGATACCTGGATTCGGTTGTCCTTCTTTGCCTCCAAACGTAACATCACTCTCCCCTAGAGGAGAATGATATTACTGCAACGACCAGGACCCTGGGGCGCTGCAAATGCAATCAACAAAGTAGAAAAGATTCCTAACAACCATAAATTACATAAATTTTATATTTGTATGGAAATAGTGTGATCCTAATGAAAAAACGCAAAGTGATCGCAATCCAGAGTTGATTATAAAGCAGCACTAAAATTCAATTCCAAGTGGACAAGTATTTGGATATAAAACGAAGATCTTCTATACCTCCCATGTGCAAAAAGAGGGAATCTCTCCCCTTATATAAATTAGGGTGGTTCCAATCAGGAATAAGTACCGCACAAAAGATATATGAATATATGAAGATACAGTATATAGAATAATATAATAATAATAACAATAGCTTGTATAAACTTATAAAAGGTGGTTTCGATGCGCACAGAACGATAACTAATCCTATCACACTGTCCGCATAGAACATCATGTTCTGGATGTGCTGTCGAGAATGCTGTTTTTTTCAGCCAGCTTTTTGCCCATTTGCCAGGTGATTATCAGCCTGTCTGGACTGCATGATTATCAAGAAACAAGCGCTCCTAGGAACACGTTCAACGACCATTGTAAATGCATCCTTCGTCTAGGGCTACACAGGTCTCAAAGAGAAAAATGATGGACAGCACTCCCCAAGGGTAGAAAATTTGGAAAAATTCCTCCATTGCTTCATGCACATAACAAAGCAACATTTCAACTGTTCAGTCTTTCTCAAGCTTTTACATATGATACATACATATGGTGTGTATAAGCTTGTGAAAGATCGGAAAGGTCGAAATGTTACTTGTCACGTGCATGAAGCAATACACAATTTTTTTTCCATATTTTCCATCCTTGGTGGGGGTTGTTTATCATTTTTTTTCTTTTGGACGATATGTGGATCAGCGTATACTGATCTTTCTTGTGGACTGTGTCACTTACAATTGAGAGTGATATATTTTCTATAGGGCTACACAGGCGGTGGGGCCAAAGATTGCTGTTTGTCGCTGCTATATCATAGGCATCGTAATGCAAGTGAATGGGGTCACATTGAGACCCAAGATATGCAATGACCGCAACAAGCAAGTTGCAAAAAATCCTTGCTTATCATGGTCCTGTGGGTTTTAGTGTAATTCCATTCATTTGCATTATCCTCTGATGTAGCAGCAACATACAGCGATTTTTGGTTGCGACCACAATAGCGGCCATAGTCACCATTGAGCTCCAGCCTTAAGGAACCAGTCCAAAGTCTTTACTGCTCTTCTCTGCTGCGATGAATAAACAGGGGTGTCTAAAAACAAGATGTTTGACCCTCATTGCACCCACAGAACCTAAGGTAGGAGTGGATTCAATTTTTGTAATGGTCATCATTCCTGATTCCTAGAATATTATATACTGTTGTATACTGATAGGGGAGGTTTTCCATTTCCTAGATAGGGTTATTTTGAGCTTTGCAATAAAATCTATATTTATTAAAGTTTTTTTTTCAGATTTTTCTCCACTTCAACTTTAATAATCTCATTTTTATTAGCTTTGTCATAATACATCCAGTATTAGAGTGCTTTAGTCATTTACAATAGGTCAGGTGTCCCCAAACTGCATGTGGCTCATGAGCCCTGATATGTGACTCGCGGCTGTCTCTTGGCTTGGTGTATTAGCACCTGGATTAGCAAGCAGCTAGAAAGAGCAGACCTCTAGAGAGTAACTTTTGTGAGTAGCACAGCTCAGAAGACCACATCTGGATGTGCATATGCTGGACTTGGGAGTGGAGATACAAACTTAGAAGTGATGGCCTGTCTGGCTCTTTTTAAGGATCAGGATCATTTGGCTCCTCTCACCAAAAAAGAGCTGGGTCTTCTGGATTCCAAATGGATCCCTATAAGTCTATGCTTACCCATAACCTTGCCCACTTGAAATCTCGAATGAATGAGCTGGATAGGCAAGGTTTGGCAGCCAGTCATTTTATCCCCAGTGAGAGCCATCTAAAAAATGCAAGTGGCTCCAATAGTTCAGTCGCTACGTGCTAAGCAGGAGATGAGATACTGAAAGATAGAATATTGAACTTGTATGCAGTGTTATGGTGGGAATACTTGTTGCCAGAATGCGGATTGAAGGTAAGATGGGAGTCACTGGATGTCAGTGGCTCTGGGAGTTATTACTGTGGAGACCATTGGATGTGGCTCGGAGCTGAATGTGGCTCTCAAGGTAAGAAAGGTTGTGGACCACTGCTGTAGGTTATATTGGTGTCCAATTCTAAATGACCAGAATAACTCAGTAGTAAGCAATAGCACCATAGTAACAATAGGAAATTCCCAACAAGCCAGCTCCGATATTGGGCGATCTCCATGAGTTGGGTGCCATGAGATGGTTCCATGCATTCTCCATGTTCCGGGCTCATCAGAGTTTTAAGAAAGGACACAATGTTTTCAAATGTGCTGATTTAGTTTACAAACATTTAACAACTTTGTCAGAAGATATTCAGGTTACTACAGCTAATGTAGCATAATGTAAATTGGTTAATCAAGTAGTAGGAGGTGTTCAACCTTGGGCAATGGACTGATTATCCAACTGTGTTGGTGCCGCGGGCGCACAGTTAGGGTAATTGCCCATTGTACGATCTTCCACTGATTGTGCTCTGGAAAATAGAGTTGTTGCCTCATTTGCTAACCTTCGTCTTCTGCCGCCTTGTGATACGACTTATTTTGCTGTTTACAGCTTTGTCTACACAGCAAAAGGGAACTATTCAGCTATACTGGATTTTAATGAATCTTCTAATTTACTCGAAACCAGAATGCAAATCTTTCTATGTGCTGAATTTAGAAGACAAAACAAGCAGGAAATAAAAATGATGTTTTTAATATGCAGTTTTTACTTAGTATTCAGTACAAAGACATAAACCGCCCAATCAGCATGACGTATATATATATTCATCATGGACCTCCTATTAACAAGCACTCTTGTCATGACGGATATATCTAAGTTATAGCACAGTAAAGGGTCGGGGAAGAAAAATCTGCTGCATCTTACATATATTACTACAGATACACAGTACACACAACAAAGAAACAATCTTAATTTCATGTTAGTTTAAAATGCAATTAGAAATAGAAATGCATTGTAGGCACATCCACGTACGAGGAAGAATTGTGAATCTAGAAACTTCTACAAATATGTTAGATGCAGTATATATATTTATTTATTTAATTTGGGATGTTTTTTTTTTTCAATTTTCAATTTTTCCACCTCATTATCAATATAAAAGAATAAATGAACACAAAATAAAGATTATCCTGCATTTTTCACACTGGCCACAAGGCCTTAGACCACAATCCACAATCAAAATATTTGTTCTGTGCTGTACAGAAGTCTTTTTAGCAGTCCCTTTATCATTACAGACAGCATTACAATAACAGGTAACATCTTTATAATCAGTAAATAACAGAATCCACCATTCACAATAGACGATGTTGCAGCTCACTTCTCTCTCTTCTTTCATCCTTGTGTGGATTAGAGCTTGCCCAGATAACACTTGCATACAAACAAATAGGATCTGAGTCAGTCTCTTATTAAAGAAATACACAGGAGATGGCAATCTAATATCGGGTCTAGTGACCAGTGCTAAAATGGCAAGATTTTCTTTATATATATATATATATATATATATATATATATATATATATATATATATATATATACACACACACTTCACTTCCAATGCGGCAATGGAAGTCAACTCAAGACAACTAGCACAAGTTACCATCAAATGTGGCATATACCAAGGTGATGCACTGTCCCCATTGCTGTTCTGCATAGGCCCTTCAATCAGATAATTACAGAGTCTGTCTATGGATACAAGTCCAAGAGTGGAAGCACCATCAGTCACCTCCTCTACATGGATGACATCAAGCTGTATGCAAAAAATGAACGAGACATCAATTCACTGACCCACCTGACAAGGATCTACAGTGAAGACATCGGGATGTCCTTCGGACTAGACAAGTGTGGCCGGTTGGTAATAAAGAGAGGCAAGGTAGTCAAGACTACTGGAGTGGAATTACCATCAGGGCACATAACAGATGTACAGACATGCTACAAGTACCTCGGCATTCCAGAGGGATACGGCAACCATGATAAGGAGGCAAGGAAAGCAGCAACATCCAAATATCAAAGGGTAAGACAGGTCCTGAAGAGCCAGCTCATTGGGAATAATAAAATCCACGTCATCAATACATATGCCCTGACAGTTATCAGATACCCTGCTGCCATAGTGTGCTGGCCCAAAGAAGAGATGGAAGATGCAGATGTGAAGACATGAAAGCTCCTCACAATGCATGGAGGTCTCCACCCTAAGTCTAACACCCAAAGACTGTATGCCAACAGAAAGGAGGGTGGTCAAGGCTTCATAAACATCCAAGCCACCATCATGGATTAAACAAGGAGTATCCAGGAATACATCAGAAAAATGTCATCAAAAGATGAGATGCTGAGAAAAATCCTAAGGCAGCAACAACAACAGATCTGGAAGGAAGAACAGGAACATGAAGCACCATGGCAAGACAAGCCGCTGCATGGGATGTACCATCGACAGATAATGGAGGTGGCAGACATGGAGAAATGCTACCAATGGCTGGAGAAAGCTGGACTCAGAGAAAGCACAGAGGCTCTAATCATAGCAGCACAAGATCAAGCACTAAGTGCCAGATTCATAGAAGCAGGAATCTACCACACAAGACAAGACCCAAGGTGCAGACTATGCAAAGAAACCTCAGAAACCGTCCAACACATAGAAGCAGGATGCAAAATACAAAAACAGCGCATACCGAACGCGACAACCAAGTTGCAGGAATTGTGTACAGGAACATCTGCACAGCATATGGGCTAAGTCCAGGTGGGAGACCTCAGAAAAAGTGGTGGAGAACGAAAGGGCTAAAATCCTGTGGGACTTCAGGATCCAGACGGATAAGCAGGTGTTGGCTAACTAACCAACCTGAGCTCTCTGTCCAGAAAAGGGCAATGCTGGGAACAACTAAGATCCTGGGCAGAACCCTCTCCCAGGCCTCTGGTAGACAACACTAGAAGGAGAAAGGACAGCAAAGACCAGAGTAAGAAGGAAGTTTATTTTATATATACAGTATATACAGTGGGGCAAAAAAGTATTTAGTCAGTCAGCAATAGTGCAAGTTCCACCACTTAAAAAGATGAGAGGCGTCTGTAATTTACATCATAGGTAGACCTCAACTATGGGAGACAAACTGAGAAAAAAAAATCCAGAAAATCACATTGTCTGTTTTTTTTAACATTTTATTGGCATATTATGGTGGAAAATAAGTATTTGGTCAGAAACAAAATTTCATCTCAATACTTTGTAATATATCCTTTGTTGGCAATGACAGAGGTCAAACGTTTTCTGTAAGTCTTCACAAGGTTGCCACACACTGTTGTTGGTATGTTGGCCCATTCCTCCATGCAGATCTCCTCTAGAGCAGTGATGTTTTTGGCTTTTCGCTTGGCAACATGGACTTTCAACTCCCTCCAAAGGTTTTCTATAGGGTTGAGATCTGGAGACTGGCTAGGCCACTCCAGGACCTTGAAATGCTTCTTACGAAGCCACTCCTTCGTTGCCCTGGCGGTGTGCTTTGGATCATTGTCATGTTGAAAGATCCAGCCACGTTTCATCTTCAATGCCCTTGCTGATGGAAGGAGGTTTGCACTCAAAATCTCACGATACATGGCCCCATTCATTCTTTCATGTACCCGAATCAGTCGTCATGGCCCCTTTGCAGAGAAACAGCCCCAAAGCATGATGTTTCCACCACCATGCTTTACAGTAGGTATGGTGTTTGATGGATGCAACTCAGTATTCTTTTTCCTCCAAACACGACAATTTGTGTTTCTACCAAACAGTTCCAGTTTGGTTTCATCAGACCATAGGACATTCTCCCAAAACTCCTCTGGATCATCCAAATGCTCTCTAGCAAACTTCAGACGGGCCCGGACATGTACTGGCTTAAGCAGTGGGACACGTCTGGCACTGCAGGATCTGAGTCCATGGTGGCGTAGTGTGTTACTTATAGTAGGCCTTGTTACATTGGTCCCAGCTCTCTGCAGTTCATTCACTAGGTCCCCCCGCATGGTTCTGGGATTTTTGCTCACCGTTCTTGTGATCATTCTGACCCCACGGGGTGGGATTTTGCGTGGAGCCCCAGATCAAGGGAGATTATCAGTGGTCTTGTATGTCTCCCATTTTCTAATTATTGCTCCCACTGTTGATTTCTTCACTCCAAGCTGGTTGGCTATTGCAGATTCAGTCTTCCCAGCCTGGTGCAGGGCTACAATTTTGTTTCTGGTGTCCTTTGACAGCTCTTTGGTCTTCACCATAGTGGAGTTTGGAGTCAGACTGTTTGAGGGTGTGCACAGGTGTCTTTTTATACTGATAACAAGTTTAAACAGGTGCCATTACTACAGGTAATGAGTGGAGGAAAGAGGAGACTCTTAAAGAAGAAGTTACAGGTCTGTGAGAGCCAGAAATCTTGATTGTTTGTTTCTGACCAAATACTTATTTTCCACCATAATATGCAAATAAAATGTTAAAAAAAACAGACAATGTGATTTTCTGGATTTTTTTTTCTCAGTTTGTCTCCCATAGTTGAGGTCTACCTATGATGTAATTTACAGACGCCTCTCATCTTTTTAAGTGGTGGAACTTGCACTATTGCTGACTGACTAAATACTTTTTTGCCCCACTGCCAGGCCTCGACCAATCAGCAACGAGCACAGCGACAATGATGTCATAAAGGACGTAGATATCCCACGTCTGATTTGTCTAAGGGTTTTTCCGTCTGTCTGTCTGTCTGTCCTGGAAATCCCGCCTCTCTGATTGGTCGAGGCCGCCAGGCCTCGACCAATCAGCGACGGGCATAGCGACGATGATGTCATAAAGGACGTAGAAATCCCACGTTTCTTATTCAGGGAGGGGCACAGTATCGACGTAGATGTCATAATGGTTGCCATGGCGACGATGATGTCATAAAGGTTGCCTCGACCAATCAGCGACGGGCACAGGCTGCCGCGAATTCTGGAATCATCATTGTCTATATACTACGGGGACATGCATATTCTAGAATACCCGATGCGTTAGAATCGGGCCACAATCTAGTCTATATATATAATTGTCTAAGGGTTTTTCTGTCTGTCTGTCTTTCTGTCTGTCTGTCTGTCTGTCTTTCTGTCTGTCTGTCTGTCCTGGAAATCCCGGCTCTCTGATTGACACTTCTATATTGATCAGTCCTCCTGACACTTCTATATTGATCAGTCCTCCTGATACCTCTATATTGATCAGTCCTCCTGACATTCTATATTGATCAGTCCTCCTGACACCTCTATATTGATAAATCCTCCAGACACTTCTATATTGATCATTCCTCCTGACACTTCTGTATTGATCAGTCCTCCTGACACTTCTATATTGATCAGTCCTCCTGACACTTCTATATTGATCAGTCCTCCTGATACCTCTATATTGATCAGTCCTCCTGACATTCTATATTGATCAGTCCTCCTGACACCTCTATATTGATAAATCCTCCTGACACTTCTATATTGATCAGTCTTCCTGACACTTCTATATTGATCATTCCTCCTGACACTTCTGTATTGATCATTCCTCCTGACACTTCTATATTGATCAGTCCTCCTGATACCTCTATATTGATCAGTCCTCCTGACACTTCTATATTGATCAGTCCTCCTGACACTTCAATATTGATCAGTCCTCCTGACACTTCAATATTGATCAGTCCTCCTGACACTTCTATATTGATCAGTCCTCCTGATACCTCTATATTGATCAGTCCTCCTGACATTCTATATTGATCAGTCCTCCTGACACCTCTATATTGATAAATCCTCCTGACACTTCTATATTGATCAGTCTTCCTGACACTTCTATATTGATCATTCCTCCTGACACTTCTGTATTGATCATTCCTCCTGACACTTCTATATTGATCAGTCCTCCTGATACCTCTATATTGATCAGTCCTCCTGACACCTCTATATTGATCAGTCCTCCTGACACTTCTATATTGATCAGTCCTCCTGACACTTCTATATTGATCAGTCCTCCTGACACTTCTATATTGATCAGTCCTCCTGATACCTCTATATTGATCAGTCCTCCTGACACTTCTATATTGATCAGTCCTCCTGACACTTCTATATTGATCAGTCCTCCTGACACTTCTATATTGATCAGTCCTCCTGACACTTCTATATTTATCAGTCCTCCTGATACCTCTATATTGATCAGTCCTCCTGATACCTCTATATTGATCAGTCCTCCTGACACTTCTAAATTGATCAGTCCTCCTGACACTTCTATGTTGATCAGTCCTCCTGACACTTCTATATTGATCAGTCCTCCTGACACTTCTATATTGATCAGTCCTCCTGATACCTCTATATTGATCAGTCCTCCTGATACCTCTATATTGATCAGTCCTCCTGATACCTCTATATTGATCAGTCCTCCTGACTCTTCTATATTGATCAGTCCTCCTGACACTTCTATATTGATCAGTCCTCCTGATACCTCTATATTGATCAGTCCTCCTGACACTTCTGTATTGATCAGTCCTCCTGACACTTCTATATTGATCAGTCCTCCTGATCTATATATATAATTGTCTTAGGGTTTTTCCATCTGTCTGTCTGTCTGTCTGTCTGTCCAGGAAATCCTGGCGGCCTCGACCAATCAGCGACGGGCACAGCGACGATGATGTCATAAAGGACGTAGAAATCCCACGTTTCTGATTCAGCGACGGGCACAATATCGACGTAGATGTCATAATGGTTGCCATGGCGACGATGATGTCATAAAGGTTGCTTCGACCAATCAGGGACGGGAACAGTCTGACGCGAATTCTGGAATCATCATTGTCCATATACTACGGGGACATGCATATTCTAGAATACCCGATGCGTTAGAATCGGGCCACAATCTAGTATATATATATATATATATATATATACACACACTTCAGAGCATAAAAATTTCCAATTTGCCATACCAAGAAAAAAGTCAGGGAATTATGAAAATCACAGGATGGATAGACTTTTTACTAATAAACAAATGATGATGAAAGAATGGAAACAAAATTTTTAAAACATATTAATCTGTTCATCATGGAGAATGAGCACCACATGCAGAAATCTCCGCACTTACAGCCCCTTTTGGGGTGCTTACTTTGTTTGCGTCGCTTTCCACAGACAGGTGCGTAAATACTTGGGTCCTGCTCTGCCCTTGTTTACTGTATAATGAGATCTGCTGATACATAGAGAGGTTTAATATTGGAGGTAGGACCGCCCGGTTGGGGTACACCTTGTCGCGGTGGGATGACATTTACACTTTTTTTTTTAAATCAAAATAGTGTTAAGTCCCCTACATAATGTTCATATACTTACTGCAGAGTATTTGCTCATTTTGTGTTTATCCCAGGTTCTGCTTGTTAAATGGCCGCAGTGTGAATGCACACCTATGTATTGCACCTATACCAACATATGATTTGACTCATTATTTAGCTTTGCTTCGGTTGCTATCATTTAGATTATCAATGTTTGTCTGAAGAATGATGCATTGATTTGGTGGTGGAACCAGTGGTACGGCCATTTCTCCAAAGTTTCCCAGGAGCCAATTTTCCACACAAAAATGCCAGCCTGCATGTTGCACAGCCTGTGTGGCCTAAGCGTGCTACCCTGGCCTGCAGTGTCTCCGAACTTGTCTTCCATCGAACACGTCTAGGATGTCATTGGTCGGCAATTGCAAAAGAGCTGACAGCAGCGGATCTTGATGATTTGACCAATTATATTAAGCAAGAACATTTTTTTAATGTAATAACATGCATTAATAACATGCCTATGGCACATGTGTGTGAATCTCTGCTTGTGGCACTCATACTCAAAAAAGGAAACATTTCAATATTTTAAAAATGCTATTTCTATTTTTCATCATATGCATATCATTGACATGTCTTTTGACTGTACGAATTCCATAAATCAATGACTTTTCCGTTTTGGTATTGAAATTTCAATGTTGGGTAGTGTATGTGTATATATCTACATATATCTATTTATGCATAGTACTGTATATATATATATATATTTATATTGATATATACAGGTACAGTATGTATGTAAAAAGTTCGTTTTTTCTCATTAATGTACACTCTGCACACCATCATGACTGAAAAAAAACAGAAATGTAGACATTTTTGCAAATTTATTAACCCCTTCCTGACCTGTGACACAGTGTTTGGTCATGAAGGTCGGTGCCAATCTGACCTGTGACGCATATGCTGTGTCACAGAAAGATTGCGTTACTGCGGGTCGGGTGACCGGGGTTAATGAAAGCTCACCTGACCCACAGGTGCAGGGGGACCTATACCTGACCCCAGGGGGGGTGGCTTTGCCTCCCCGGGGCTACGATCACTCCTGTGACCTTTTTGTCACCCCCCTCAGATCTGATTGGAGCTAGCGTCCATGTGACGTTAGGCCTTCAATCAGATGTGGAGGGGCGGAGAAAAACAATGTTTGCCTTGCACCTCAGCTTCAGGAGCGAGGTGCCTGACTGCTCACCTGCCACCAGACACCGTGATCGCTGCCGCCGCTGCACACCTTTTCACAGCGCTGCCTCCGCCTCCCCCACTGCCTGCACAACCGCTGCTGCTGAGAACAGGTACCTCCCCTCTCCTGTCCTCCACTCCCCCAAACCTTCGCTCACTCCCCCCTGGCCCCCCTTTTCACCCCCTGCTCCGGTGATCACCCCCTACCCCCTTTATCACCTGCTGCTGCTTTATTTTCTCCTCTCCTACCGCCCCCTGCACCTGTCAGCTTCTCCTCCCCTGGTGATCACCCTCTTTAGTGATCACCCGTGCTCCCCCTTATCACCCCCTGCCCCCCTGATCACCTTCTGCCCCCCTGATCCCCCCTGCCCCCCTGATCACCCCCTGATCACCCCCCTGCCTGCTGCCAGCTCCATCTACAGCTCGTCCTCTGCTCCCCTCCTGCCCCCCCGTGCCTGACAGCTCCATCCTTCCCTGGTGATCACCCCCCAGCCCCCCTATTATCCCCTGCCCTCTGATCACCCCCTGCTCCCCTTGATCACCCCTACCCCCTGATCACCCCTTCACTCCTTTATCACCTTCTGCTGTCGCCTCAATTTGCTCCTCAACTACCCTCCTGCACCTGACAGCTCCATCCTCCCCTGGTGATCACCCCCCAGTGATCACCCCAATCACCCCCAGCCCTCTGGTCACCCCCTGCCCCCCTGATCACCCCCCTGATCCCCTGATCACTCTCTGATTACCTGCTGCTGGCTCCTTCTACAGCTCGTCCACTGCTCCCCTCCTGCCCCCCGTGCTTGACAGCTCCACCCTCCCCTGGTGATCACCCCCACTGCCCCCCCTGACCACCCCCACTGCCCCCCTGATCACCCCCTGCCCCCCTGATCACCCCCTGCACTCCTTTATCGCCTGCTGCTGCCGGCTCCATTTGCTCCTCTCCTGCCCCCACTGCGCCTCCCAGCTCCATCCTCCCCTGGTGATGATCACCCCCCAGAGATCACCCCAATCACCCCCGGCCCCTCTGACCACCCCCTGCCCCCTGATCACCCCTGCTCTCTGATCACCCCCTGATCACCTGCTTCTGCCGGCTCCATCTGTAGCTGCTACTCTGCTCCTCTTCTGCCCCCCCCCCGTGTCTGACAGCCCCTCCTCCCCTGGTGATCACCCTCTTCAGTGATCATCCCTAATCATGCCCTGCCCCCCCTGTTCACCCCCTGCCCCCTGATCACCCCCTGCCCCCCTGATCACCCCCTGTTCCCTGATCACCCCCCTGCCCCCCTTTATCACCTGCTGCTGCTGGCTCCATTTTCTCCCTCCTACCCCCTGCGCCTGTCGGCCCCTTCTCCCCTGGTGAGCACCCTCTCCAGTGATCACCCCTAATCACCCCCGGCCCCCCTGGTCACCCCCTGCCCCCTGATCACCCTCTGTGTTATGATACGGTGGTCTAGGAGCAACATGGAACAAGCTCTGAAGTCAGTGGTAACTGTACTGACCGCAGTCCCTAAGCTCAACACAACACTAGAAGTAGCCGTGGAATGCTCCTAACTCTCCCTAGGCATCTCATCACAGCCTAAGAGCTAACTACCCCTAAAGAAAGAAGCAGGAAAGCTATCTTGCCTCAGAGAAAATCCCCAAAGGATAGATTAGCCCCCACAAATAATGACTGTGAGTGGAGAGGGAAAAGACATACACAGAATGAAACCAGGATGAGCACAGGAGGCCAGTCTAGCTAAATAGATAGGACAGGATGGAATACTGTGCGGTCAGTATAAAACACTACAAAAATCCACGCAGAGTTTACAAAAAAATCTCCACACCTGACTAAAGGTGTGGAGGGCAAATCTGCCTCCCAGAACTTCCAGCAAGACAGAATTAATTCACACTGATAAGCTGGACGAACATAGAAAGCACAGAATGGATAAGTCCACAATCTATGGACAGAAAAGAGCAAGCAAAAACTTAGCTTAGCTGAACTGGTCAGGATAACAGGGAACTCCAAAAAGATGTGAATCCAACCAGGAACCATTTACAAGTGGCACTGGCTGAAGAAAGAGCCAGGCCTAAATAGCCGAGCAGAATAGACGATAAGTGGAGGCAGCTGATGACAGCTAACTCCAAGGAGCAGCCACACCACTAGAAACCACAAGAGGGAGCCCAAGAGCAGAACTCACAAAAGTGCCACTTACAACCACCGGAGGAGCCCAAGAGCGGAATTCACAACACCTCTGCCCCCCTGATCACCCCTGATTACCTGCTGCAGGCTCCATCTACAGCTCGTCCTATGCTCCCCTCCTTCCCCCCATGCCTGACAGCTCCATCCTCCCCTGGTGATCACCTCCCTGGCACCCCTAATCACCCCCTGCCACCCCTGATCACCCCCTGCCCTCTGATCACCCCCTGCCCCCCCTCATCACCCCCTGCCCTCTGATAACCCCCTGCACTCCTTTATCACCGGCTGCTGCCAGCTCCATTTGCTCCTCTCTTACCCCCCTGCGCCTGACAGCTCCATCCTGTCACCACACCACACACACACCAACCTGATGTAAACTATACAACACCACACACCAACCTGACGTACACTACACCACACACACCAGCCTGACGTAGTGTCAGGTTGGTGTGTGGTATAGTGTATGTCAGGTTGGTGTGTGTGGTGTATACTACACAACACACACCAACCTGACTTACACTACACCACATACCAACCTGACATACACTGCATACTTTCAATACGCGACGTCTCCGCTAACGCTTGGAGCTAATTTTCCATTCAAAAAGTCAAATGGCGCTCCTTCCCTTCCGAGCCTTGCCGTGCGCCCAAACAGTAGCTTACACCCACATGTGAGCTATCGGTGTACTCAGGAGAAATTGACCAACAAATTTTAGGATCCATTCGATCTTGTTGCCCATGTAAAAATTAACAAAATTGTGGCTAAAATAAAATTTTTGTGGAAAAAATCAACTTTTTCATATTTACGGATCAATTTGTCAAGCACCTGGAAGTTCAAAGTGCCCACTATGCATCTAGATAAGTTCCTTGGGGGGTCTAGTTTCCAAAATGCGGTCACTTGTGGGGGAGCTCCAATGTTTAGGCACACAGGGGCTCTCCAAACGTGTCATGGTGTCCTCTAACGATTGGAGCTAATTTTTTACTCAAAAAGTCAAATGGCGCTCCTTACGTTCCGAGCCTTGCCGTGCACCCAAACAGTGGTCTACAACCACATGTGAGGTATCAGCGTACTCAGTAGAAATTGCCCAACATATTTTAGGATCCATTTTATCCTGTTGCCTATGTAAAAATTAAAAAAATTTGAGGCTAAAATAAAATTTTTGTGGAAAAAAAAACTTTTTCATATTTACGGATCAATTTGTGAAGCACCTGTGGGTTCAAAGTGCTCACTATGTATCTACATAGATAAGTAACAGTTACTTGGGGGGTCTAGTTTCCAAAATGGGGTCACTTGTGGAGGAGCTCCAATGGGCTCTCCAAATGTGGCATGGTGTCCGCTAACGATTGGAGCTAATTTTTCTTTCAAAAATTCAAATGGCGCTCCTTCCCTTCCGAGCCCTGTCGTGTGCCCAAACAGTGGTTCCCCCCCACATATGGGGTATTGGTGTACTTAAACCAAATTGGACAACAACCTTCGGGGTCCAGTTTCTCCTTTTACCCTTGGGAAAATAAAAAAATGTTGCTAAAAAATCATTTTTGTGACTAAAAAGTTAAATGTTCATTTTTTCCTTCCTTGTTGCTTCTGCTGCTGTGAAGCACCTGAAGGGTTAATAAACTTCTTTAATGTGGTTTTGAGTACCTTGAGAGGTGAAGTTTTTAGAATGGTGTCACCTTTGGGTATTTTCAGCCATACAGACCCCTCAAACTGACTTCAAATGTGAGGTGGTCCCTAAAAAAATGTTTTTGGAAATTTTGTTGTAAAAATGAGAATTTGCTGGTGAAATTTTAACCCTTATAACTTCTTAGCAAAAAAAATGTTGCTTCCAAAATTGTGGTGATGTAAAGTAGACGTGTGGGAAATGTTATTTATTAGCTATTTTGTGTCACATAACTCTCTGGTTTAACAGAATAAAAATTCAAAATTAGAAAATTGTGAAATTTTCTAAATTTTCGCCAAATTTCCGATTTTTTCACAAAGAAACACATAAATTATCAACCTAAATTTACCAGTACGATGAAGCCCAATATGTCGCAAAACAAAATCTCAGAATCGCTAGGATTCGTTGAAGCGTTACTGAGTTATTACCTCATAAAGGGACACTGGTCAGAATTGCAAAAAATGGCCAGGTCATTAAGGTCAAAATAGGCTGGGTCATGAAGGGGTTAAAACAGAATAACTGACATATCACATGGTCATAAGTATTCAGACCCTTTGCTCAGTATTGAGTAGAAGCACCCTTTTGAGCTAGTACAGTCTTCTTGGGAATGATGCAACAAGTTTTCACACCTGGATTTGGGGGTCCTCTGCTATTCTTCCTTGCAGATCCTCTCCAGTTCCATCAGGTTGGATGGTGAACGTTGGTGGACAGCCATTTTCAGGTCTCTCCAGAGATGCTCAATTGGGTTTAGGTCAGGGCTCTGGCTGGGCCAGTCAAAATGGTCACAGAGTCGTTCTGAAGCCACTCCTTTGTTATTCTAGCAGTGTGCTTGGGGTCATTGTCTTGTTGGAAGGTGAACCTTCAGCCAAGTCTGAGGTCCAGAACACTCTGAAAGAGGTTTTCATCCAGGATATCTCTGTACTTGGCTGCATTCACGTTTCCTTCAATGACAACCAGTCGTCCTGTCCCTGCAGCTGAAAAACACCCCCATAGCATGATGCTGACACTCCATGTTTCACTGTTGGGATTGTATTGGGCATGTGATCAGCAGTGCCTGGTTTTCTCCACACATACCGCTTAGAATTATCACTGAAAAGGTCTATCTTCATCTCATCAGACAAGAGAATCTTATTTCTCATAGCCTGGGAGTCCTTCATGTGCTTTTTAGCAAACTCTATGCGGGCTTTCATATGTCTTGCACTGAGAGGCTTCCGTCGGGTCACTCTGCCATAAAGGCCCGACTGGTGGAGGGCTGCAGTGATAGTTGACTTTGTGGAACTTTCTCCCATCTCCCTACTTCATCTCCCGAGCTCATCCACAGTGATCTTGTGGTTCTTCTTTACCTCTCTCACCAAGGCTCTTCTCCCATGATTGCTCAGTTTGGCTCGATGGCCAGGTCTAGGAAGACTTCTGGTGGTCCCAAAATTCTTCCATTTAAGGATTATGGAGGCCACTGTGCTCTTAGGAACTTTGAGTACTGCATACATTCTTTTGTAACCTTGACCAGATCTGTGCCTTGCCACAATTCTGTCTCTGAGCTCCTTAGCCAGTTCCTTTGACCTCGTGATTCTCATTTGGTCTGACATGCACTGTGAGCTGTGAGGTCTTATATAGACAGGTGTCTGCCTTTCCGAATCAAGTCCTATCAGTTTAAACATAGCTGGACTCCAATGAAGGAGTAGAACCATCTCGAGGAGGATGACGAGGAAATGGACAGCATGTGATTTAAATATGAGTATCTGAGCAAAGGGTCTGATTACTTATGACCATATGATATTTCAGTTTTTCTTCTTTTTTACAATTTTTAAAATGTTTTTTTTTTCAGGCGAGATGAGGTGCAGAGTGCACATTAATAAGAAGAAAATGAACTTTTTGAATTTACCAAATGTCTGCAATGAGGCAGAGGGTGGAAAATTGGAAGGGGTATGAACACTTTCCGTAAACACTGTATATATATATATATATATATATATATATATATATATATATATATATTCAAATATAAAAAATAGATTATCAACAATCATTTAAAAATACATTTTACTTGAAAGCCTGATTTAAGCAAAAGTTCATTGTCTGATGACACATTCCCGTTAAGTTCTAGATAGCATTCTAAATCACATAGTTTAATTGGGAATTTGTACAGCTCCAAATAAGCTATGTATAGTATAACATATATAGACAAAGACATTAATTATAGCAAATAATCACTATATATCTTTAGCAGTAGTAATACTGAGCCAAGTACATGGATACAGTTCCTTGAGGTGTGTTTCGCCATTAGCTTTTTCAAGTGGCTGCCTATTACAGTAGCGACACCATGAATGACAAGGTAAGAAATCTCATGGAAATGTTGCCGGGCTGGTGATTTCACTGCGGCTTTTCCGTTGCAGGCCTTTCCCTATGAAGCTGCCTGCACATACCATTTTAAGACATATTACCTAACTGGCCACCATTTTTTGAATATAATGTCTGTATCATTTCAGTACATTTTTCATAACCTCTGCTTGTTATCCTTCAATAGCAACGTTCATTTTTTATACTTGGTGATAAAAAATCTTTCCTGGTACATGAGAAGTTCACAAAGCACCGTGGAAGGGAAACCCAGTAAATGATCCCTTCCCTTATTAAACGTGGATTTATCCTTTAAAGCATCTACATACCCACACTGCATAATTCATCTATATGTTTAAAGAGGGAAGATTCCAGCAGAGCTGAATCAGATGCGCCCAGCAATTAGGACACAAAAGGAAAAGAACCTAACTTAATCCGGCCACCGTCTTCGCTTCCCTAATTAGTGCATGCCCAACTTCCCCGTGTTACTAATTGGCTGCGGTTCAGTCAGATGCACCGTGTTAAGCTGGCTCTTTTCATTTTTTTCTCAAAGCAATCTAGGATTTATTGCCCAGCCTTTTCTTTTCTGAAAAGCAACAGTGTCATTGAGCTGGAGGCATAAACACAATGCAGCGCACGTCGCTCCTTTGTTGTGGCTTCGTTGTAATGTGCACGCTGATCCGTTCCAGAGGTCCCCCTTTCATGAAAACTCTCCCCAGAATATAGCCGCCAGGAGGGGCGAAGCATAAATTATCCCTAATCTTCCATTCACCTGCGTTTAACACTTTGAAGTCAGACTCTAGCCATATCACAGGCAGGTACAAGAGGCTTAATGCACATTTCCCAGCATGCCTCTTTCCTGTCTGTGCCGCGGCTGATAGTCTAGTGATTGTTTTATACCAGGCGAGCCTAGAGGAAGCCTCTGTGACCTGCCACTCTCTTACCACCATATGCTGGGAGATCAGAAGACATTTTCAAAACTGTGACCAACAAGGAGTGTTATGTTTTACGCTGCTGAGCTCCTCCCTAAATTAAAGAGGACCCACTATGCAATATAGACCAGACAGATAAGGACCCCTGTAAAAGAATAGTACATGGGCACTTTGCAACAGATAAGGACCCCGTACAAGAACAGTACATGGGCACTTTGCAAAAGATAAGGACCCCTGTACAAGAACAGTACATGGGAACTTTGCAACAGATAAGGACCCCGTACAAGAACAGTACATGGGAACTTTCCAAAAAATAAGGACCCCGTACAAGAACAGTACATGGACACTTTGCAACATATAAGGACCCCTGTACAAGAACAGCACATGGGCACTTTGCAACAGGTAAGGACCCCTGTACAAGAACAGTACATGGGCACTTTGCAACATATAAGGACCCCTGTACAAGATCAGTACATGGGCACTTTGCAACAGATAAGGACCCCTGTACAAGAACAGTACATGGGCATTTTGCAACAGGTAAGGACCCCTGTACAAGAACAGTACATGGGCACTTTGCAACAGGTAAGGACCCCTGTACAAGATCAGTACATGAGCACTTTGCAACAGGTAAGGACCCCTGTACAAGAACAGTACATGGGCACTTTGCAACAGGTAAGGACCCCTGTACAAGAACAGTACATGAGAACTTTGCAACAGATAAGGATCCCTGTACAAGAACAGTACATGGGCACTTTACAAAAAATAAGGACCCCTGTACAAGATCAGTACATGGGCACTTTACAAAAGATAAGGACCCCTGTACAAGATCAGTACATGGGCACTTTACAAAAAATAAGGACCCCTGTACAAGATCAGTACATGGGCACTTTGCAACATTTAAGGACCCCTGTACAAGATCAGTACATGGGCACTTTGCAACAGATAAGGATCCCGTACAAGAACAGTAATAATAATAATAATCTTTATTTTTATATAGCGCTAACATATTACGCAGCGCTTTACAGTTTGCACACATTATCATCGCTGTCCCTGATGGGGCTCACAATCTAAATTCCCTATCAGTATGTCTTTGGAATGTGGGAGGAAACCGGAGTGCCCGGAGGAAACCCACGCAAACACGGAGAGAATATGCAAACTCTTTGCAGATGTTGTCCAAGGTGGGATTAGAACCCAGGACTCCAGCGCTGCAAGGCTGCTGTGCTAACCACTGCGCCACCGTGCTGCCCAGTACATGGGCACTTTGCAACAGATAAGGACCCCTGTACAAGAACAGCACATGGGCACTTTGCAACATTTAAGGACCCCTGTACAAGAACAGTACATGAGAACTTTGCAACAGATAAGGACCCCTGTACAAGAACAGCACATGGGCACTTTACAACAGATAAGGACCCCTGTACAAGAACAGTACATGAGAACTTTGCAACAGATAAGGACCCCTGTACAAGAACAGCACATGGGCACTTTACAACAGATAAGGACCCCTGTACAAGAACAGTACATGGGCACTTTGCAACAGATAAGGACCCCTGTACAAGAACAGTACATGAGAACTTTGCAGTTCAATAAGTGTCTGTTGGACCCCTGTGCACAGATTACACCAATGAAATGTCCGTCCTGATATAGATATTAAAAAAAAGTTGAGCTTTCCTAGAGTTGTAAGCCTATAAAAATACTTCATTACACGGCTAGCAATTTACAGATTTGGCCACCCTTGTTTTTCCCATAATTTTCATGATAGATATTTTCACAGTAAATATAGATGATAAATGAATGATGGATGGGGGTCTAACAGAATCCAAGAACTTAAGTCTCAATGTCTCCTGTGTGAATGTCATGGAAAATGTACATGGATGACCACTGAGCCATTCCTTTCTATGGGACTAATGGAAGAACTATTTGCACCTGACATTGCAGACTTTGGGGTCCCTGCTCTTAGGTTAGGCTTGAGCGGGGATCTCAGCAGTGGGACTCCCAGCCGTCACAGACATGTAGAAAAAAATGGGAAATCCCAGCTCCTAAAATTCCAGTGTTTATTTAAAAAAAAAATAGAAACATGAATCCACAGCACAGATCGACGCGTTTCAAACGCACACAGGCGTTCTTTGTAAGGTAGATCTGACATAGTAACATAGTAACATAGTTAGTAAGGCCGAAAAAAGACATTTGTCCATCCAGTTCAGCCTATATTCCATCATAATAAATCCCCAGATCTACGTCCTTCTACAGAACCTAATAATTGTATGATACAATATTGTTCTGCTCCAGGAAGACATCCAGGCCTCTCTTGAACCCCTCGACTGAGTTCGCCATCACCACCTCCTCAGGCAAGCAATTCCAGATTCTCACTGCCCTAACAGTAAAGAATCCTCTTCTCTGTTGGTGGAAAAACCTTCTCTCCTCCAGACGCAAAGAATGCCCCCTTGTGCCCGTCACCTTCCTTGCTATAAACAGATCCTCAGCGAGATATTTGTATTGTCCCCTTATATACTTATACATGGTTATTACATCGCCCCTCAGTCGTCTTTTTTCTAGACTAAATAATCCTAATTTCGCTAATCTATCTGGGTATTGTAGTTCTCCCATCCCCTTTATTAATTTTGTTGCCCTCCTTTGTACTCTCTCTAGTTCCATTATATCCTTCCTGAGCACCGGTGCCCAAAACTGGACACAGTACTCCATGTGCGGTCTAACTAGGGATTTGTACAGAGGCAGTATAATGCTCTCATCATGTGTATCCAGACCTCTTTTAATGCACCCCATGATCCTGTTTGCCTTGGCAGCTGCTGCCTGGCACTGGCTGCTCCAGGTAAGTTTATCATTAACTAGGATCCCCAAGTCCTTCTCCCTGTCAGATTTACCCAGTGGTTTCCCATTCAGTGTGTAATGGTGATATTAATTCCTTCTTCCCATGTGTATAACCTTACATTTATCATTGTTAAACCTCATCTGCCACCTTTCAGCCCAAGTTTCCAACTTATCCAGATCCATCTGTAGCAGAATACTATCTTCTCTTGTATTAACTGCTTTACATAGTTTTGTATCATCTGCAAATATCGATATTTTACTGTGTAAACCTTCTACCAGATCATTAATGAATATGTTGAAGAGAACAGGTCCCAATACTGACCCCTGCGGTACCCCACTGGTCACAGCGACCCAGTTAGAGACTATACCATTTATAACCACCCTCTGCTTTCTATCACTAAGCCAGTTACTAACCCATTTACACACATTTTCCCTCAGACCAAGCATTCTCATTTTGTGTACCAACCTCTTGTGCGGCACGGTATCAAACGCTTTGGAAAAATCGAGATATACCACGTCCAATGACTCACCGTGGTCCAGCCTATAGCTTACCTCTTCATAAAAACTGATTAGATTGGTTTGACAGGAGCGATTTCTCATAAACCCATGCTGATATGGAGTTAAACAGTTATTCTCATTGAGATAATCCAGAATAACATCCCTCAGAAACCCTTCAAATATTTTACCAACAATAGAGGTTAGACTTACTGGCCTATAATTTCCAGGTTCACTTTTAGAGCCCTTTTTGAATATTGGCACCACATTTGCTATGCGCCAGTCCTGCGGAACAGACCCCGTCACTATAGAGTCCCTAAAAATAAGAAATAATGGTTTATCTATTACATTACTTAGTTCTCTTAGTACTCGTGGGTGTATGCCATCCGGACCCGGAGATTTATCTATTTTGATCTTATTTAGCCGGTTTCGCACCTCTTCTTGGGTTAGATTGGTGACCCTTAATATAGGGTTTTCATTGTTTTTTGGGATTTCACCTAGCATTTCATTTTCCACCGTGAATACCGTGGAGAAGAAGGTGTTTAATATGTTAGCTTTTTCCTCGTCATCTACAACCATTCTTTCCTCACTATTTTTTAAGGGGCCTACATTTTCAGTTTTTATTCTTTTACTATTGATATAGTTGAAGAACAGTTTGGGATTAGTTTTACTCTCCTTAGCAATGTGCTTCTCTGTTTCCTTTTTGGCAGCTTTAATTAGTTTTTTAGATAAAGTATTTTTCTCCCTATAGTTTTTTAGAGCTTCAATGGTGCCATCCTGCTTTAGTAGTGCAAATGCTTTCTTTTTACTGTTAATTGCCTGTCTTACTTCTTTGTTTAGCCACATTGGGTTTTTCCTATTTCTAGTCCTTTTATTCCCACAAGGTATAAACCGCTTACACTGCCTATTTAGGATGTTCTTAAACATTTCCCATTTATTATCTGTATTCTTATTTCTGAGGATATTGTCCCAGTCTACCAGATTAAGGGCATCTCTAAGCTGGTCAAACTTTGCCTTCCTAAAGTTCAGTGTTTTTGTGACTCCCTGACAAGTCCCCCTAGTGAAAGACAGGTGAAACTGCACAATATTGTGGTCGCTATTTCCTAGATGCCCAACCACCTGCAGATTTGTTATTCTGTCAGGTCTATTAGATAGTATTAGGTCTAAAAGTGCTGCTCCTCTGGTTGGATTCTGCACCAATTGTGAAAGATAATTTTTCTTGGTTATTAGCAGAAACCTGTTGCCTTTATGGGTTTCACAGGTTTCTGTTTCCCAGTTAATATCCGGGTAGTTAAAGTCCCCCATAACCAGGACCTCATTATGGGTTGCAGCTTCATCTATCTGCTTTAGAAGTAGACTTTCCATGGTTTCTGTTATTAATTGGGGGTTTGTAACAGACCCCAATGAGAATTTTGTTACCATTTTTCCCTCCATGAATTTCGACCCATATGGACTCGACATCCTCATTTCCATCACTAATATCCTCCCTTAAAGTGGACTTTAGACAAGACTTTACATAGAGACAAACCCCTCCTCCTCTCCGATTTTTACGATCCTTTCTAAACAGACTGTAACCCTGTAAGTTAACTGCCCAGTCATAGCTTTCATCTAACCATGTCTCGGTTATTCCCACTATGTCAAAGTTACCTGTAGATATTTCTGCTTCTAGTTCTTCCATCTTGTTTGTCAGGCTTCTGGCGTTTGCGAGCATGCAGTTTAGAGGATTTTGTTTTGTTCCAATCTCCTCACTGTGGATTGTTTTAGAAATGTTCTTACCTCCCATCTGAGTATGTTTTCCTGGGTCTTCTTTGTTCAAGTCTAATGTTTTTCTTCCCATCCCCTCTTCTTCTAGTTTAACGCCCTCCTGATGAGGAGGGCCTGCATGCCTGCATGCATTCGGAACGCGTTGCTCTGCGCTGTGGATTCAGGTTTAGAATCTTTTTAAAATAAACACTGGAATTTCAGGAACTGGAATTTTTCCTGTTTACACCCCTGTGGTCACACGGTTTCCCTGCTTCTGCACGCCTAGGACCGAGGAGGTGAGCTGGTTTCTGAACCACTTTTTCTATCATAAACATATAACCTGTCCTGTGGATGGGTAATAATTACACTTAGTAGTAAAACCCCTGGAAGAAATTCAATAAATTGTAACATGTAAGTGAAACTGTCATCAGGCTGCAATACACATCACATCACAAGCACTGAAAGGTCAGACATAGACACACATGGCATAAACTTCTCCCGACAGAGTACTGCAAAAATCATGTTTATTTTTGTCTTTTCTTCAAAGATCATGTTACTCATCTTGGGATGGAACGAGCCAGTTGAACCTTTCCCCAAATTTTTCATTTTGAATTGGACACACAAAGCAATAGTGGCTGTAGAGTGGAATAAAACTCTTTTGCTTCTTTGTTTTCCTGTTGGGGAAATATTAGCAATCAAAGTATTTGGCACCTAATCAGTTAGTGTCTGTTATCAGATAGCTACTCATACAGGCATAGGAAGCCCACCTCCCAGTGAAAACTGTCTGATAACACCCACTTGGAAATAACTAAAGTTAACTCATTAGGTGCCAAATGCTTTGATAATATTTCCACAATGGAGAGGCAAAATTTTTAAAAAAAAGTTTTATTTGTGCTCTGCAGCCGCTATTACATTGAGTGTCCATCTCAACAAGAACAATTTGGTGAAAGATCCTCTTTAAGGAATTCTTCTGTACTTCAAGCATCATTCCTTCTTTGAATACAAGCCTTCAGTTTAATCATCTTTTATTTCTATTCATGTATTTTTGACTATTATTTAAAGCACCACTCCAGCGTTTTTTTATTTTTTTGTTTCAGCGCAGTAGTGGTGCCAATAATCTAAGTTCCCTGACTCTAATAATATTACCGGCCGCTGTCTTCTGCCCTTCCCAGTGCCGCTCTGGTCTCCCTTCACTATCTTGTGGCTACAACTTCTGACTGACCAGAAGTCAAAGTTAATGGTCACAAGCTCTCAATGTAAGTCTATGATGACCTCGTTCTGGCCTTATAGACTTACATTGAGAAGCCATTCCCAGCACATACAGTAAACACCAGCTTTATCTGGCAGATGACAACCTGCAGAAGACGACCGGAGCGGCACTGGATACAGACGAAGACTGCAACTTCTGAGTATAAGACTAGGGGCAGAGAAGTTAGATTAGTGTCACCACTCCAGCAGAAAAATAAGAAAAAACCTGCAGTGCTGCTTTAAGGATTGGTCATCATAGATTTGTGCCAGTAGTGGGGATATTGGTTTTGTGACATCAAATACAACCAGAACCTCACTGATAGGAAAGAAGCCCATAGCACGTTCTCCAGTAATCATTCACCGTATAAGATGATACC